>NC_079450.1:49113809-49206087 GCF_903798145.1 Danio aesculapii | reverse complement strand
CTCTCCCTCTCTCTCTCTCTCCTCGTGCAATAAACGTGAAGCACGTGTACACACAAACAGCAGATCTGCGTGAACGGGTGCACGGTACTTTCAATCCGCAGACGCAGACAGTTTGAGCTGCTTATTAGAATTAGGGAAATGTCGGCCCTACACTATTTATTGGATGCACATTTTTTAGTCTTTTACCTTACACAGAATATAAAAATACATAGAAACACATTTACATCATTTACTTTAATCATTGCTATTGGACTGCGAAGAGACTTTCAACTAGCTCAACAAACAATGTTTCAGAAGACAATCCACCTACTGCACCTTTAAGAAAACACCAATAGTAGGTCAGCGTGAACCAGAGTTAGCTGAGATTTTGATTGTACTTCCAACTGAAATGAAAAATTGAGTTGCGTTAACAAATTATTTCATTCATTGCTTCTCAATTTCGCTCGGGTCTATAAATAACACTAACTTGTTAATGTTAAAAATAACATTAGGGCTCTATTTTAATGATCTAGGCGCAAAGTCTAAGTGCATGGCGCAAAAGCAGTAAGGGAGTGTCTGAATACACATGCTAATTTAAGGATGGAAAATACGCTTGCACCGCGGCGCATGGTCTAACAGGGTTGTGCTTATTCTCTTAATCCGTTATGAGTGTGTTTTCAGCATAACGTATATTAAACCAATCAGACCATCTGCAGCATGAGGATAAGAACGTTCCTCCTCCATTCGGCCTCTTTACTTTCTCTAATAATAATAACATTATGCAAATGCAAATTGTCATAAATAAACAAGAGCCGGATTCCAAAGCCCCTGATGTGAAGAAGCATGGGAGGAGGTAGTGTTTTTTTTTATATTTCTGTTGAAAATAATCATTTTGCAACATTTTTATCTTTTTTTTATATATATATAAAGATATTTGTGTATTGCTGTACATCCTGTGAGTATTAAGCAATGTGAACGCGTTTTGGACCCGCATAGGCGCATAACTAAGTTAGTTATCTTCATTGGTTCAATTGATTATTAATTCAGCTGAACACTGATTTATAACAACTACAATATTCGTATTAATGCTGAGTGTTTGTATGTTGTTCTGCAGCTGCTTGTGAGACCATCCCTGAGCCAATAATTGAGCAGGATGAGGGAAGCACCTCCTGCAACAGGACGCCGCAAAGTATATTAAGAAGAAACAGTCATCCAAGAGAGTCAAGAGCAAATCAGGTAAGACAAACAACCGTGCTAACACCTCAGAAAGTCTCACTCCAATGCTCAATTAACAAGGTTGGAACTAGGAAATGTTAAGTCCTCCTGAATTATTAGCCCCCCTGTTTATTTTTTCCCCCCATTTCTGTTTAACGGACAGAAGATTTTTTCAACACATTTCTAAACATAAATAGTGTTAATAAATCATTTCTAATAACTGATTTCTTTTATCTTTGTCGTGATGACGGTAAATAATATTTCACTAGATATTTTTCAAGATAGTATACAGTAGGGCTGCAACAACAAATCGATTTAATCGATAAAAATCGTTTACTAAAAGAGTTGGTTATTGATTCATTGTGTCATGCGACACAGGGATGTTTGATTATTAAAAGAAACACTTAGTTCAGCGCGGAGCGGAGTGAACACGGTCTCTCTCACACACTGATACAGTTCGGCGCCTCATAGACAGGGATGAGGAGAAAGAGAGTTCAAAAGTAGGGTAAATCACTACAGAATCCTACTCTGTTCCGTTTTGAAGTGAGGAGCGTAAAGTCCCTGGTGCTGGTGTTTTTACTCTTTATCCAGCTTGACAAGCATGACAAGTTAGCGTTAGCTCGTTAACCCTTAGAGCGGCAACTGAAAAATTCAAACTGAGCTTTGGTGCATTGGCTGGCGCTGAAAGACTTGTCATATTATCACAATTATGCAGCGTTTTAACCGCCTAATGCTTATTTTATGTTTTAGACATGTAAATACACACAAGTACCAGTAAAACAATACATTCAGAGTTTGTAAAACACACAACGAAGTCGAACAATCCATTCAAATATTATTTGCCGATGTGATTTATTCATATCAGTTACACATAGTGAAAGTAACTATAAAGTTGAATCTATTATTCTCTAAGTTCACCAGCCACTTCCTTGCATGTATTTGGGGAATAACTGATGAATTTACGTGCTGTTCCACTTCTATGAATGCACAGCGCTATTGTGGCTGTGGTGTGTGATGTGACAAACATGACGCGTCGTCATGGAAACATTAAAGGTGAATGTTCTAAAATAATTGTCATGTCTAGCTGCACTGCAAAAAAACTTTTCTTTTTTAATAATTTTGTCTCATTTCCAGTCCAAATATGTAAAAAAAAATCTTAAATCAAGACTGCTAGACCAAAAAAAATGTCATGAGAAATTAAGTGACGATTAACTTCTGTTTGAGATTAGATCTCATTAAGATTATTTTTCTTACCCCATTGGCAAATAATTTAGCTTGTTTTAAGCAAACAATCACTTAATTTTGGGGAGTTTTTTTTTCAGAAAACAAGACATAATTTCTAATGCTATTTTATGTGTCTAGTATGTATCTTGATTTAAAAATGTTTAGATGTTTGGATTGAAAACAGGACAAAACTACTTATTATACTTATTATTATTATTATTATTTTTTATTATTATTATTATTATTATTATTATTATTATTATTATTATAGCAGCTCAGGGATGAGCTTTTTTTAATAAAGGGTTGGAATTAAAGGCTTTTTTATCCGATTCATCAATTAATTGGAAAATAATCGACAGATTAATTGATTATTAAAATAATCGTTAGTTGCAGCCCTTGTATTCAGCTTAAAGTGACATTTAAAGGCTTTAAGTTAGGTTAATTAGGCAAGTTAGGGTAATGAATAACATTGGTTTGTTCTGTAGAAAATAGGAAAAACATATTGCTCAATGGGGCTAATAACATTGACCTTAAAATGGTTTTACAAAAAGTATAAAACTGCTTTTATTCTAGCCGAAATAAAACAAAACTTTCTTCAGAAGAAAACATTTTTTAGGAAATACTGTGAAAATTTCCTTGCTCTGTTAAACAACATTTGGGAAGTATTTGAAAAAGAAAAAAAAAATCACAGGAGGTCTAATCATTTTGACTTCAACTGTATGAGTGGACAAACTGTTGTGCATGTGTTGTTGTGTTCATATGACCACGTTTTAGCAAGTCTCGGCGCATGCTTTCAGTTGTGCAATACATTCACACACTCTTAATGAACTAAATTACGTTCATGAATACAATGGAAAACAATCTACCATTATGCTCACGATTACTAAATCGGAAATCCAGTTTACAGTACTTAAGGTAAAACAAAAAAGGGAAAAGTAGGCTACATGACCACTAAGGTAAGTTTAAAAACTCCACTAATATCGGAGCGTGTGAAATGGGTAGTAATTATTGACTAGTTTTGTGTAATTGCTTTAAACTGTTTAAGTACATGATGTGCTGCTCTGGAATTTTTAAGTCCATTAAGGGTTTTTAATGCGAAAGGATTTCTTGACTGAAAAGCACTTTAAAGGGATAGTTCACCCCAAAATTTTATTTTCATGTTCATTTACTCACCCACAGGTCATTTTTAGCTAAATCTGTGGTGATTATATAATGGCAGTGAATTGTGATTAAAAATAAACACATACAGCAGAAATGAGTCCAAATCAATACAGGGTTCCCATGCTTCTTCAAAGTACTTGCATTTCAGATGTGATTCAAGGGCTGGAAAGTACTTAAAAACAAACACAGGTCCTTGAAAGTGCTTGATTTTAATTTGAAATACAATTTATTTATGGTTTTACTTCAACAATTGTATGCAATTCTCCAAAACAGAATGAAAAACTGAGAAATTCTTAAATTAGGAATCTTAAAATTAACTCTTTGGTCACACTTTATTTTGATGGTCCGTTTGTTACACTGCATCTATATGCCAACTAATTCTCATTAGACTATAAGTAGACTGTTAGGTTGGGGTTGGGATTAGTGTAAGTTGACTTGTACTTGCAAAGTTTCTTATAGTCAATTAATTGTCTGTTTAGTAGCAGTATCAACAGATATTAAGCAGACACTCTACTAGTACTCAAATGAACCATCAAAATAAAGGGTTACTTTTAACACTGACAAATAATGCACATTTCATTTATATGTATTAATATGAATACAATTTATTAATATTAATATTACCAGTATTGAATTCAACATTTTTTATTAAAGTTAGTTAAACGTGACCGTTTAAAAAGGTCGACGTTTTTGAAAAGTACTCTGACATTTTTAACATAAATATCAGCTGAAAGTTTTATATAGTAAGAACTTACATGGCGCTACATACAGTATACTGGGGTATGAATTGCAAGTTTTGTTTAATTTCAAATGAATGGTCAATCGGTCATACTACGTTCCTACTCTCATCTATGGTCATGAGCTTTGGGTCATGACGGAAAGGACAAGATCTCGAATACAAGTGGCCGAAATGAGTTTTCTTCGCAGGGTGGCAGGGCACACCCTTATAGATAGGGTGAGGAGCTCTGTCACCCAGAGGAGCTTGGAGTAGAGCCGCTGCTCCTCCACATTGAGAGAAGCCAGCTGAGGTGGTTTTGGGCATCTGTTTTGAATGCCTCCTGGACGCCTACATAGGCAGGTTTTCTAGGCATGCTGGATGGACTGTGTCTCTCGGCTGGCCTGGAAATGCCTCTGGATACCCCTGAAGGAGGAGCCCTAACTCGGTCCGTGTTAGAAAGTGAACATTATTTACAATGTTATTAGCTTTAATCCACAGCCTGGTCAAACAGATTTCGGCGAAAGCAGTCCGATTGTAGCCCTGCCACTTTTAATAATGAATTTGCTCCATATACATTAGTGATGGTTGTGTGTGAAAACCCAGTAGATTAGCAGTTTCTGAAAGGATTTCACCTGCCCGTCTCACACCAACAAATGTACCACACTGTGAAAAATGTAATGACAGAAAGTCAAGACTACAAATATTTTTATGTTGGTTTAATTTCAGGTTTCAACTCATTTTTTTAAGTTATACAAAGTTTAACTTGATATTTTTTGCTAGTTTGAGTTGAGATGACTAGAAAAGTTCATTTGATTCAGCTAAATGTTTACAGTGCACATTGAAAGCCACTGAAATTCCATTGCTCAGCAAGAAATTCAGTTGCACCATGTTTACCTGCTGAAATTAATTTGTGTTAACAAGCTGATGTTCCTATTAAAGTGGCCAGTGACTATATTGTCTTCGAGAGTTGTTAAAAAAAGAAATGATTCACAGATAAAACAGATTTTTAGAGCTTAATTTAAATCAGAAAATGTTGTAGAAGTTTGCAAAAATCTTGAATTCCTCAGTTGTTAATTGTAGTTACATCAGTTACAGTTTTCTATTTCCCAGATATTCAGCATGTCTAGATTTCCATGACAGATTCAAATGTGTGAGAATCCCTGAAAGCTCGTTGGTCGCTGCTTGTTGTGTTTTGTCTTTGAAGAGGAGGATCTGCTCAGACGTGTACTTCAGTCAGCAGCTCACTTCTGTCATTAACAACTTATTAAACTTGTACGATTACTTTTAACAACATGCAAGGAATCAGACTGAGGAAGTTATTAAACGGGGACAGTGAGGAAGGAAATCGGATTCAAACATTGTCTCTGATGTTAATTGAAACAGAGGCCACTCTTTCATCTGTCTTTCATCTCTTTTACCACAAATACAAAGTTCACACCTCCTCCTTAATGTATTGCGCATCAGATCACCAACAACAACACCAGGGCTGTCAAACTAAAGTTTCACTAGCCTTCAAAGAGCCTGTTATAAATTTAAGACTCTAAATGTTACTGAAACATAAACTATTGTTAAGTAATTGTATTTTTATTTCATTAAAACACATTCAAATAACACATACATACAGTCTGTAATTATTAGCTCTCATGTGAATTTTTTTCTTTTTCAAATATTTCCCAAATGAGGTTTAACAGAGCAGTATATAGTAGCGATGTTTCCTTCCACCTATTTTTATGCGCATTTTGGATGTGCACATAAAAAAATCGGTTTATGGAAACGGCAAGATGCGCGTACATTATGAAAATGTGCATAAAAAACATGTGTGCATAACAGAGTAGGATAAACTTTTCATCCAATAAGAAAAAATGTGCATAAACTACAATGGAAACACGTTTACCAAACAAATTCCAGTATGCGCATTAAAAAAGTCATGTGATTGTGCTATAAGGGATCATGTGATGACAAAAATGACATCATGCACATGCACTCCGGTGCTCACGGCGACCCGAGTTCGATTCTCGCCTCGTGGTCCTATGCCGATCCTTCCCCTCTCTCTACTCCCCACACTTTCCTGTCAATAATCTATATTGTCCTGTCCATTAAAGGGTGAAAACCTTGAGAGAGAAAAAAAGTGTGTGTGATTGGACAAACCAGCTGGGTGAGCACATTGTAAAGCATCTGAAATGTTGTTTTGGTTATTCTAGAATGCTGTAACCATTTTAGTATAAGAGCTCTATTTTAACGATCTAGGCGCAAAGTCTAAAGCGCATGTCCGAATCCATATTTGCTATTTTAAGGACGGAGAAATATGGTTTGTGCCACGGCACATGGTCTAACAGGGTTGTGCTTATTCTCTTAATGAGTTATGGGTGTGTTTTGAGCATAACGTACATTAAACCAATCAGAGTCTCATCTCCCATTCCCTTTAAGCGTCAGTTGCGTTGTGCCATGATGCATTTGCTATTTACATGGCAGACTTTGTAAGTGAAAAAACTGAAGACTTCACTAGCGAGAAAACATTTAAACAGACTATCTACGTGAGGATAAAGAACGAGCCTCCTCCATTCAGCCTCTTTACTTTTAATCTTTATTTTACTCCTTTACTTTCGTGGAGTAAGGTAATGGTGTTGTACGCACTTCACTGAAGACCATCCATTAGCCTACATATTTAATTTCGTTAAGCACGAAGATTTTTTTCAAAACTATTTCTAAATTCAGTTCTAATTTCCAGCAAATGAATAAATGAACAATAATAATGGTGTGGAGTTATATCCAAACACACATCCTATTTTTTTTGCCTCATATGGTGATGCAGACGTCACCAAAACCCGACAGGTGGACAAATTTGAACTTGTTTTTATTAAAACAAATAGAAGTATGCATATGAAAAATTATACAAATGTAACATAATACAAATGTAAATTGTCATGAATAAACTGAAAAAGCCCCCCGAGATGGAAGCATGGAGGCAGTGTTTTTTATATTTATGTAGAAAATAATAATTTTTTTAACATTTCAATCCTTTAATTTTTTTTGTCATATGTAAAGATATTTGTGTATTGCTGTGTATCCTGTGTGTATTAAGCAATGTGTAAGTGTTTTTACCTGCAGAGGCCTGCGCTGAACTTTAGAGCAACTTTTAGTTGGTCAATGGCGCGGTCTATTTCAGTTTCTCAAAACAGCAACACGCCAACAATGTGCCTTGACACACTTCCCACAATGTGGCACAAATGGATTTGCTATTTAAACAACGTGGCACGAAACATAAAAAATTTGAGTTACGCTGGTCCGAAAATTGCAACAAATCACACCATACATGCTTGTGCCTTATTGCGTCGGGTGTATGATAGGGCCCTTAGTGTTAACATATTATTAATTACCTCCAGAATTGTTAAGAGCATTTGTGCTTCGCTTCTCACACCTTCAGATGCCACAACGCGTTCACTGCGTGTCGGCATTTGTCTTCTGAGGTGCAAGATATTTGCTCAATAAAGAAAAGATTCATGCAGTTCCTCCTACTCCAAATTCCATTTATTATTTTGATTTTTGGCGCCGGTTAATCAGGAAGTGATGATTTTGTTCTCTTTGACTCATTGGATGGAAACACTGCTTTATTTACACGTCTTTTATGCGATGTTCCCGTTTTGTGCTTAAATTTTATTTGCATCTTTGGATGGAAACATAGCTAGTGACTTGCCTAATTACCTTAGCTTAATTAACCAAGGTAAGCCTTTAAATGTCACTTTAAGCTGAATACTAGTGTCTAGTAAATATCTAGTAAAATATTATGTACTGTCAACATGGCAAAAATAAAATAAATCATTCATTCATTTTCTTTTCGGCTTAGTTTCTTTATTAATCTGGGGTCGCCACAGCGGAATGTACCACCAATATATTCAGCATATGTTTTACGCAGAGGATACCCTTTCAGCTGCAACCCATCACTGGGAAACATCCATACACACTCATTCACACACATACACTACGGACAATTTAGCTTACCCAATTCACTTATACCACATGTCTTTGGACTTGTGGGGTAAACTGGAGCACCCGGAGGAAACCCACGCGAACATGGGGAGAACATGCAAACTCCACACAGAAATGCCAGCTAACCCAGCCGAGGCTCGACTCAGCGACCTACTTACTGTGAGGCGATTGTGCTACCCACTGCGCCACCGTGACCCCCCTTGAAAGAAATCAGCTATTAGAAATTAATTTTTAAAACTGTTATGTTTAGAAATGTGTTGAAAAATCATATTTTGTTCCGTTAAACAGAAATTGGAGGAAACAATTTAAAGGGAGGCTAATAATTCAGCAGGGCTAATAATTCTGACTTCAACTGTACATATACAGTTATATACTGTTATATATACAGAATTATTAGCTGCTTCTATTCTAGCTGAAATAAAACAAATAAGACTTTCTCAAGAAGAAAAAATATTATCAGACATACTGTGAAAATTTCCTTGCTCTGTTAAACATCATTTGGGAAATATTTAAAAGAGAAAAAAAAAATAAAAGGGGGGCTAATAATTCTGACTTCAACTGTATATAGTTCTTGGCCAAAGTGCAAAACTAAATTGACTTCATGCCAGTAATCGTCAGTCTGGCTGAAGGAGCTGGTAAACATTAACAACCCCAGTGATGGAACTCCCTGCTGAGTTAATTCATAGCCTCTGGCAATTGTTTTATTCACTGAATTGATTCTACTGGACAGGAACAGTCCTGTTCTAATATAACTGTCAGTAATTTCCCATTAATCTTAGGGGGCTTTTCACTTTTGCTGTGCACCCGAGTTCATTTGATAACAGAGTTTGGTTTGTTTGAATAGTGTGAACGTTGTCTTCTGAACTCGGGTTTTGGGGGTGAGGGGTCTGAAGTACGGTTCATGTGAACTCTGCTACATGTAACAGCAGCTCAGACTTGGGCGCAAACAAAAGAATCACCCTTAAATACCTTGATTTACCTCCTCAGATGTATGATTTGAGCTAAATTCTTGAGTAAAGTCTGTGGTTTAGTTGAGAGAGCTGTTCTTTTCCTTCCATAATCCGCAAGAGTGATGGACCACCAGCAGAGGTTGTCGAGATTTCAGCAACAGCGGTCTGATAGGTGTAACCATGCTGAGTTGTTCAGAGTACGTAAACGAGGAGTTGACTTAAAAGTAGACACTAAGATAACTTATAGCTTATGATAAGATCCAGTACTAATTGGCCTTTAAATGCTGATGTTTGTAATGATTAAGGCTTGATTGGCTCTTTTATTTAACGTGTCGTCATGTGGTTTCCATTATAATGCTGGTGTTCTATCAGATTGAGCTGAAACCTGTAGATAGCAGAGATGAGAGGGAAAGCGATGCCCATGTATGAGTTCCCATTAAAGAGGCCTCGTTAATTTCTCATTATGTTTATTTTCTCAGAGCAACAGGACCAGTCTGTCCAACATACTTCAGACAAATCATGAGAAGCTCACAGGAAATGAGCGAGCATTTCAAATAAACTGTTGCGGAGCTAATGACAGGCATGACTAATACAGCACACAAACGTTGGGTGAAATAGTCTGTTTTAAATCTAAAACTATTTTAGTCTACATTTCTTGCTTGTGTGCCATCTTGGTTCGATGATTTCACTCAGGGCATTTAAGGTTTGCACTGGGATCTGGAATGTATGAAGAATACAGTGCATCAACACATTTGTGATGGTCGGGTGTGACATCGCTTACAATGTTCATGGAAAGGGACTCTTGGCATGATTATTGCAAATGATAAAACTCGGCTAGGTCAGATGGCATTTCTATGTGGAGTTTGCATGTTCTCCTTGTGTTGGTGTGGATTTCCTCCGGGTGCTTCGGTTTCTCCAAAGCCCAAAGACATGCGGTACAGGTGAATTGGGTAACTAAATTGTCTGTAATGTATGTGTGTGTGAGTGTGGATGGATGTTTCCCAGTGATGGGTTGCAGCTGGAAGGGCATCCGCTGCGTAAAACATATGCTGGATAAGTTGGCGGTTCATACCACTGTGGCAACCCCAGATTAATAAAAGGACTAAGCCGAAAATGAATGAATTGTTGAGTTTTCGAAAAATTCCAAAGCATTTTCCCAGAACACGAGTCAAAAAAGTGATTCTATTTGCTGAAAGTTGTGGCCAAATTTATCCTCAAAAACATCCCCAACAGCACACAAGGATTAACAAGATATCTGTTATTTCCACTGGAATGTCAGTCGTTGTTTTTTTACGTTTGCCAAACAACTGAAGTCACAGATGCCGCATGTTTTTCTAAAGAACCACAGAGAAAGCGTTCAATGGATCCTTTGAATTTGGCTTGATTCATTCTAAATTTTTCAATCAATTTTTGCCATATCACCCTGCAACCCAAGACCGGTTACTCACTGAAGCTAAGCAAGGCTGATCCTGGTCAGTACCTGGATCAGAGACCACATGGAAAAACTAGGTTGCTGTTGGAAGTGGTGTTAGTGAGGCCACCAGGGGGCGCTCAACCTGCGGTTTGTGTGAGTCCTAATGCGCCAGTAAAGTGAAGGGAACACTATACTGTCAGTGAGCACCTTCTTTCGGATGAGATGTTAAACCGAGGTCCTGACTCTCTGTGGTCATTAAAAATCCCATAGCACGTAAAGAGTAGGGGTGTCCCGGTGTCTTGGCCAAATTCCCACCATCGGCCCTTTCCCATCATGGCCTCCTAACCATCCCCATTCACCGAATTGGCTGTATCACTGTCTCTCCACTCCTCCAATAGCAGGTGTGTGGTGAGCGCACTGGCGCCGTTGTCCTGTGGCTGCCAAGTGGATTCTGCACACTGGTGGTAGTGTGAAGAGACCCCCCCCCCTCATGACTGCGAAGCGCTTTGGCTGTATGGCCATACACAATAAATACACTATACAAATACACATTACTTACTTACTTGTCAGAATTTGAAGTAGACCCCTCTGAAAATGACACATTTGACATTTAGTATGGTTGCATTACCAATCAAAAAAAGAATTTGTTAATTGAAGCACCCCTTGAAAACAAGATGTTGCATCCCATGGGGTTTATTCGAAAGAATACATTTTTTTTTTTGCAATCATGTAGCAATATTAGATCACACAGAAGCCACTCTCAAAACAATCCGCTTTCTTTTATCTGTTTATTAAACTTTTACAGAAATAGCAGGATAGTTTTACAAAAAAAATTAAGTGAAGTTTTATAAACTAGTTTTGATATGATTGATCACGGCTGGGGCAACGCAGTGGCGCAGTAGGTAGTGCTGTCACCCCACAGCAAGAAGGTCGCTGATTCGAGCCTGGGCTGGGTCAGTTGGCGTTTCTGTGTGGAGTTTGCATGTTCTCCCTGCGTTCGCGTGGGTTTCCTCCGGGTGCACCGGTTTCCCCCACAGTCCAAAGACTACAGGTACAGGTGAATTGGGTAGGCTAAAATTGTCCGTAGTGTATGTGTGTGAATGAGTGTGTGTGGATGTTTCCCAGAGATGGGTTGTGGCTGGAAGGGCATCCGCTGCGTGAAACAAATGCTGGATGAGTTGGCGGTTCATTCCGCTGCGGTGACCTCAGATTAATAAAGGGACTAAGCTGACAAGAAAATGAATGAATGAATGATCACGGCTGGTCCCTCATCTGAAATCAGCTATAATGAACGATTTAATCTTTGACCGATTTTATCTTCGTTTTGGAAGAATCCCCTCTTCCACCCCATCTCCTCCTTTTCCTCCTTTATCAGGGGAAGCTCTTGAAACCTATTCGATCTACATGCTAACTGACCAGGCGGGAGCCCTGGACTCAATTATCTCCGAGCTCAGCGACCTTCTTGCTCTGAGGCGTTTGTGCTACCCACTGCACCACCGTGCTGCCCACCCCCATTAGCAAAATGAAATTACATTAGAACAATCAGCTTTCTGTTGCTTAGTGCTCGGATTTTGCTTGATCAACCCTAATATGAAAACTATATTTGCACACAACTCTGCATGAGTTTCTATTGAAATGTTTGGAATTGTTGTGGAATTTTTTAATGAATCGATTTACCAAATGGTGCAAAGTGCAAAACTACACCCCCACATGCTTATTCATTCTGTGTTTGCAGTTACTAGCGCGGCAGTGTGGTTTTACTGCAGTAAAATAAGCTCACCCGGTGCTACGCTTCAGATGAGGTTGTGATTTGGCCTTGAACAAAAGTGGCTTTTGTGTCGTTTTTTTTTTTTAACAAGATACCTTTAAGTTTGTTAAAGGGAAGCAATGAACAGTAAAATATACGTTTTCCAGATCCCAGCTGTGCAGTGGGCTGTAAACCGCACTGCTTGGGCTATCAGAGCATCAATGGCTAACGTATGTTCCTCATCACGGCACATTCAGAGACGCTCGCCTCAGGATGTCTACTGTTTGTGTTAGTTTTGCCAGTGGCTGAAATTGATTATGTGTGCTTATGAGTTATGAATTTACTCAAGCCGTATGTTAATTCCCCAGTTTTAATCAGATAGTCGGTAGTTTTCCTTAAAGTACTTAAAACAAATATCTCCTTTCTCTCTTTTTTCCCGAAAAACACCAGCCTGCGCTTACACATGCAGTTAGTTCCCTCCAATTACGCTGTGAAAACTGGGATGTGTTCCATCCTAAATATTGAGGGATGGAAATTAGATACATTTCCAGGTAGCTCTCATTTGAAAAAAAAAAAATGAGGAAGACAAGAAAATGCAAAACAAATATGTGTTGATGGCAAAGCTGTCGACAGATCTGTTTAATAGCATTAATTAATTAGATGAGCTGCATGGCAGCATCACAGCAGGGGGAAAGCGTAAGGAGATTACACAAGCCGAAGTGTTCTGGAGTTTGTTGGCAGGATAGTGGTGTGGTTCCAGTGGTGGGCGAGCTGCCATCACTGCGGACAGAGAGCTCAGTAAGAAACCGCCCGCAAAAACACTCACACATTCCTCATCTCCCGCAAACTCTCAAACGAGAATCTCCCAAAAATCAACTGTCCACTCCCAGACTCCTACGGGTCATCCAGAAGAGCATATGAAATGGCTCCCGGTCCTACATGTATATATAGTTATATATAATGGAAGTATTAAACTAATTCAACAAATTAAAAGATATTTTAGGATTTTTTTCCATATTTTTCAAGGGAAACTAATTCTTCCAACAATATTATCTTACTTATAGCCAGATGGTAGAAATACTTTGATTAAACTGCAGTCTATATTTTCCTATTTTAGCACGACCACAAAAGCAGGCATCTTTGATCATGCCTAGTTCATCCGTCACTTGTATAACATTCGTAAAAAAAAATATCCACACTAATAATTTTCCCTTGACTAAAGATTTTTTTTATGGTTGACTACTACAGTATTTCAACCATTTATACTTCTCCATCGACTGATTGGCCTGATCCACGTCGCATGCCTTACGTGTAGCCGTGCATTTATACTTCTGCATGCTGTTTGTGTTGCTCTGCATTAACACTTCCGAAACGCTTGCTGGCAGTAGGTTTTTATGGGCCTCTGTGTTGAGTTTCTTTGCGGGTGTTTTGTTTTTTCTGAATGCTACCTTAATGTACAAGTAGCTAAAACTCGCTAATTTAGAGGCAGGAACTGGCAGACGTGCAACAAATTTAATCATAAGGTAAACACAAAACAACAGTTTTCATCTGGAGCTCTTTCAAGGGACTCCACACTTGTAAACAATCGCTCCATCTGGCTCGCTGCTCTCAGCACCGCCCACACTCATCAACGATATCAAGCCGACCAATCACAGAGCTTGCGCTATGTGTCGTGACGTTTAGTTACATTTTTGCGTCAGCCACTGCCGGGGCTATGCGACCGCCCGTAGGCTGCACCGGACTATACGCGTGCGCTTGACGCAGAAGTATAAGTCAGCCTTTTGTCACCAAATGGAACATTTAATAATAAACTATTTGAATCTAAACAATGAGCGTTTCATTCCCTACATATCCCATAATGCATGCCACATACCATACGATATGGACACTGCATTAACATTTTGTTTTAAATGAACTGATACTTTCTTTGTTTATTGGTTTAAGAGATGAACTGACTCGATTGTCATCTCCATCGCCAGGATATTTCATACGAATTACACAATCTGAGAATACTTGGTTTCCATTTCAATTGGTTCATTTTAAAGTAAACATTCCTGTCCAGAATTTTGTTGTAGCGGCTTTAGCTTTGATTTCGGCATACATTCGCTGTGACACCGTTTCAATACGCTTCTGCAATGTCATAACATTTATTCCCATCCAGAGTTCATTTTTCGCTAAGATCCTTTATTGGTGATGTGAGAGTCAAAAAGCCTTCTCCTGCACATTCCAAAGATTCTCAATAAGGTTAAGGTCTGGACCCTGTGGTGGCCAAAAGATGTCTTTTACTCCCGCTTTTATAATTTGAGCCTGATGAAACCTGGAATTGTCATCTTGGCATATTCAAGTTCCATCAGGGAAAACAAAAATTCATTGATGGAATAACTTAGTCATTTTATTCAGGTAGTCAGCTGACTTCATACTTTGGGCACATTATACAGAACAGTAATGTTGCTGAACCCAAAGCTGACCAAATGCAGCATCCCCAGATCATAGCACTGCCCCAACTGGCTTGTATAGTATTCTTACCCTGATGCACTCTGGAACAGGGTAAATCTGGACTCATAAGACCACATGGCCTTCTTTCATTGCATCAGAGTCCAATATTTTTGCTCTCTAGCCAATTGAAAGCTTTTTTTTTTGATTAGCCTCACTGATAAATATTTTTTAAGGCTACACAGCTATTAAGTTCCAATCCCTTGAGTTCTCTTCACATTGTTCATGTGTAATTGTTCTTACTTTCACTATTACTATAGCCGTAATGTTGTTTGTTTTACAATTTGATTTCACCAGTCGTTTTAAGTGGTCGCCGACCTCAATCATTCAAGATTATTTTCTGACCACGTTTCTTCCTCAAAGATGATGGTTTCCCACTATACTTCTATTATTTTTATAATACCTTGATCAGTTCTTTACCCAATTTTGGTACATTCAACAATCTCCACAAATGTTTCACCATAGATGTTCTTTGCTTGATGCATGCTAACAATTTTACCCTTCTGAGTCAGATGAACATCTTGAGAAAAGGGAAGCGACTCTTTGCATTAGTTAGGCTAAATAAGTTGTTACTAGTTGAAAAGTAATTATCCATTATTTTGAGTGCACGTAAATAAACAGCAAAACAATCTTTACACATTTAAAAGATGTATTACTATTACTTTTAGTACTTTAAGAGAAAGTCTGCAGTAGAGCTTCAGTGAACACAGCGCTTCTGTTCAGCTTCCACACAGACACTTAAATAGAGTACATTTTTCTAGGTTAACTGTAGTTTGAGCTGCCCTATACTGCTGCTATTTGAGGTCAATGAATGATGTTACCACATAAACCAGTCGTTAATGATTTATCTATCATGGACAGCGGGATTCACTTCACCATATCCTGTGGATTTAAAAAAAACAAATAAATCTGTGGCTAAGTGAATACTTAAATTTTTGGTCACTTCTTGTCAACTAATGGTTAGTCTACTATTCGGGGGCAGTGCTAACTCGAAACCATACAATCGCCTTTCATCTCCAAAGCAAAAATAGACGACTTTCATTTTGTTTTTCAATTCAAATGAATGGAAGGTTGGTTCGGTTAGTTTACTTATGAATAATGGCATCATTTCGAACTTGACAATTATTTTATTTAATGAACTACTTTTAAGTAGGCTTTATTTATGAATAAACATTAGTCAACACCACGCATACACAACAATGTATAGTAAATAGATGCCTATTTATTTGTTTTTCTTTAATGCACCACAGTTGGAGATCCATTGGCTTAAAGGATTAGTTCACTCAAAAATGAAACTTCAGTTAATAATTTCACCCCCTGTCATTCCAATCCTCTGAGACATTTGGTCGTCAGAACACAAATTCAGATATTTTAGATGAAATCCAAGAGTACTCTCATTCAAAGACAGCAGTGGACATTCAAAACACAGAAAAGGAACCAAAAACATTGTCAAAAAAATTCCATGAAACTTCAGTGGTTCAACTGGAATCATACGAAACCCCAAAAACACCTTTTTGGGGGAAGAAAATGGTAAAAATGTCTGTTTACACCAGACAAATAACAAAAGCAATTTAAATACAGCCATTCAGAAGCACAGAATAGTGCACTTACTGCACTCCAACCAAATGGTAAGGTTTATAATTGAATAAATACATATTAAATATCTTCAACATTATTAAATGTAGATGCTGAATGACTGATATGTGTTGGTTTGCACAGTTCTAAAGTTCAATTTCAAACGGTTTATTATATTTTGAAGATCTGAGGTGAACTATCTGCTGCTGCTTTCAGTAGTATAGCAATAAATGTCATGTAAAATGGCATTCAAACTCACATTAGTAGCATTTAACACTGAATAAAGCACATGAGGTTTACCTGAGGAGATCATTGTCAGTTTATTCTGTTGTTCAGCTGCAAGAAATAGAAATAAAAATTTCAGGTGTTGGTTTGAACAAAAACTCTCATTAATATGGAAAATATTCCTTCTATCACGTGCCATTGCTTTTATATAGAACATGACTTAAATCAAGCAGGCACTCTCTTGTTTATGTCGTCAATCTGGCAACCTGCACTTGCATGTGTTTTGATCCAGGCATGCAATACCTAGTTCAACCACTGGGTGTCAAACTTACTGCACCATTAAACCATATAGAACTATTTAAACATCAAATCATTTGGTCCCACATTATATTAAGTGGCTTTAACTAATGTGCACAGTTGAAGTTAGAACTATTAAACCCCTGAATTATTAGCCCCCTGTTTATTTTTTCTCCAATTTCTGTTTAACAGAGAGATTTTCTTCAACACATTTCTAAACATAATAGTTTTAATAACTCATTTCTAATAACTGATTGATTTTATCTTTGCCATGATGACAGTAAATAATATTTGACTAGATATTTTTCAAGACACTTCTATACAGCTTAAAGTGACATTTAAAGGCTTAACTAGGTTAATTAGGTTAACTAGGCAGGTTAGAGTAATTAGGCAAGTTATTGTATAACGATGGTTTGTTATGTAGACTATTGAAAAAATATATAGCTTAAAGGGGCTAATAATTTCAACCTTAAAATGGTGTTAAAAAAATTAAAAACTGCTTTTATTCTAGCTAAAATAAAACAATTAACTCTTTCTCCAGAAGAAAAAATATTATCAGACATACTGTGAAAATTTCCTTGCTCTGTTAAACATAATTTGGGAAATATTAAAAAAGAAAAAAAAATCAAAGGGGTTTAATAATTCTGATTTCAACTGTACTTGCATTGAAACACGGTGTAACAATGTTCTTACTGTGTAAATACATGGTTTTACATTGTACTTATGCTGTACTTATAAATACCTGCATGTAATTTCATCTGTAATTAATTTCTGTAACTACATATATAATGACACTTTTGACCATCCCCTACATCTTAACCTACCCTTAAACATTCCCACACCACCAAAACATTCCCTACCCCTACCCATGTCCCACATCAACAGCACCAGAAGTGCTCTGCAATACATTATGAACACATTAAGCACATTGTATTTATATTTTGATTTAAGCAGTTAAGCTCACCTAATATAAAGTGAGACCAATCAATTACACCTCTTTAAATTAAGAACAAACTCTGGATTAAGCGTATGTTCACCCGTGAGTCTCTTCTGTTTGGATCTATGGCTTCTTTGTCTGTTAAATCCACTCTGGGCTGCGTCCTGCTGACCGCTGCAGAACCGGTGTGTGTTTGTGTGTGTGAGTCAGCACATCCGATTAACCCCGTTCACCCTCACCACAGGAGCTTCACTAGTCTCTAAACCCGATTATTGATGACATTTGACTCATCTCATGGAATTGCAAAATGTTTGTTTACTCAGCGTGGATATGGATATACTCTACGCGCATTATCTGGCTGCATGTCTGAGAGCTCTTTGTCTCTGTTTTTAGGCGCTCATGGCACTGTCCACTCTAAGGCTTTTCCCACTTGATAAATATTGAAGGCCCATAAAAAGTTTGATTAGGAAAAGTGACTGAATTGAACCTCTGCTCAGCTCCAGACACTTACTGTTGTTAACTTTGGCAAACTTTACAGAACGTTTAGATCATAAAATGTGCTCACGTGATCGGGTGGGTTTTATGTGGTTGTTGAAAAGTTAATTTGCGGAATATTGTGATTTAAAGACTACAGTGTCTGCAAATCTGAACCAAGGCAAACATTTATTGAAGTCAAGTGAATGGATAGAAGTGTTATTTGCAGCTTTAAGTGAAAGAGTACAGAAGCTCTACCAATGCTTTGGAATTAAATTTCTGGATCAAAATAAAAAAATTAGGAATGTATTTGGCCAAAATATATATAAATAAATAAATATAATATATATATATATATATATATATATATATATATATATATATATATATATATATATATATATATATATATATAAATTTTAAATAGCTAACTTTTTAATCATATAAATATTAGACATTTTCTACACAGACTCGTTGTGGATATGTACCCCTGTCTTCATTTCTGGAGAGCGCAAATTATGCAGCCAGAGGTGTGTATGGCTGCATTTCATCTTTAAAACGAACGATACAGGGGAGTATGACGCCACCGCCAACTTCTGTTCCTTTTAGCGCTACCAGCTCACTGCTTAACTCCACACAGACTAGGGTTGTCACGATATTGGAATTTGATACCAATCTGTACTAAAATTTTAAAAACGTCCATTTCCCATGAACGTTTGAGCACTGTGGAGCAGGTTCTTAAACAGCGCTGATTTGCCATTGTATTCACATGCTCAAATGACCATGAAGGACATTGGTTCACCAAACTGAGTGTAACCACAGATACAGGGACACTGGACATTTTAAAGCCACAAATCATCAGCGGATTGCTCGTATGTCTGGTTATAAACCAGCTGATCGACGTGACTTTGAAACGCTCCAGTGTCCCTGTATCTGTGATTACACAGAGTAAACAGCGGTGAGTTCGGTGAACTGATGACCTTCACGGCCAATCACAGTCATTTTTGTTGAGCATGTGAACACAATGGCAAATCAGGGGTGTTTAAGAACGTGCTCAACAGCGCTCAAATGTTAGCTGGAAATGGATGTTTTTAAAATTTCAGTACCGATTGATATTGAATTCCAGTATCATGACAATCTTAGTACGGATGGCTTTTTCAGTGTTACCAGTTTGCTCAGTAGCTCGCCACGTACACCAATTGACTTGAGACACAGAGTTGAGTTTGACGAAAACAGGATTCGAGTCTGGTGAGGAACGGTTCCAGGAACCAGGTAAAACCAAAAAAAATAATCAAAAGGCTGAAAATGTGGTGAAATCATACAGTTGCGAATGATTTTCTTTTTCTGGATTGGTTTTTAAAACACTATCGGTTGGGTTTAGGGATTGACTGGCCAGTCAGCCAGTCTATTGCAAGCTAGCCTGGTCAGCAGAAGTGTATATTGTGCCCTCTGGTGGATTTATGCAAGAAGTGGACGTGCGAGGGAAGTTTGAGATAATCAAAAAGCACACCTTGCAGCCCCTGGTAGATTTGCGAAAACAAAAACTGCGAGCAGACATACCTTCAGTTATGTGTTTCGCTGTCCCCAGAAATGTAGACCTGGGTATGTATCCCCATTGAGCCTTGGTTGGGCATTTGAATATTTGAATTTGTTTATTTATTAATCAAGATATTAATTACATTTCTGGAATCAAAAATAAAGTGAAACTTTGTACTGCATTGCACTGAAATGTACATTTTAATTATGTATTTGAATGACATTTTTTTATCAACTTTTTAATTAAAGTTACGTTTCTGCTGCAATTTGTTGGTTAAATATAAACATTTAAGTGATGGCTGTAATAATTTGTTTTCAAGACAGATCTGCTCAAACATACATTGATTTATGAAGACATCACTAAATTTGTTATGTAAAAATACCAGCCTGATCTCATGAGGAAACGTAACTACATTACGTTTTGTCACTTTAGTGGCTAATTCGTATGAGTTCAGTAGTATGAAAATGTACGTTTTTAAAAAGGAGGTGTGGCACCAAACCCCACCCCTAAACACAGCTGTCATTGGGGGATAAGCAAATCGAACAACATTTTTTGAATGAGATCACACGAATTCATACAAATTAGCCACTAAATCAAAAAGTTACGAATTGCCGTGTGATTGTGTTGAAAATACAGTAAATATTTTGTTATATATTTGGCAAAATGTTTGAAAGAAAATTGTTGTTTTAGATGTTGTTTTGTAATTCTTCCACTAGCTGTGCTTCCACCATCCTCTGATGTTTTTGTTTTTCATTTAGGAATATTGCATTTTAAAATGTTTATTTAATTGGCAACATGCACATAAATATAAGAATGCATATAAAAACCAAGAAGAAGAGTAGAATAAACTTTTTAACCAATAAGAAAAAATATACACATTTATCGAATAAATTCCAGCATGCGCAACAAAAAAGTGATTTTGTTTTAACAGATCATACTGTAAAAAAAAGAAAACGAAGGCAGTTGAAACAGTTGAAAAAAAAAACTGTAGAAACGTAAAAGATTTGTTCATTTTCTTTTCGGCTTCTTTTTGGCTTGTTGCCACAGCAGAATAAACCGCCAACTTAATCAAACACACACAACGGACAATTTAGCTTACCCAATTCACCTATACAAGGTCTTTGGACTTGTGGGGGAAACCAGAGCACCCACACGAACATGGGGAGAACATGCAAACTCCTACTACTGCCCCAGCCAAGGCTCGAACCAGCAACCTTCTTGCTGTGAAGCGATGGTGCTACCCACTGCGCCACCGCGATGCCCAACATAAAATATCTTTTAAAATTTTACCATGTTTCATTAATTATGTTCATGCACTAATGTTTGACTAACATCTACTAACGGTTTACTAACAGTGCTAACATCTTCACGACATAGATTTGTCACTGACAAAAACACAGCCATAATCATATGTGGATGATGAGGCAAGGCTTATCACAAACAACCTTTCCCACAAAACCGAGAAACATACTAATATATAGAAGATGCTCAGTGTCATTGACACAGCTAATAAACACCATCATGGTAACACACTAAAGTAATGCAATAAAAATTATATAATCAATCTACTTAACTGATGAGAAAAAAGCTGAAAAGAACCATGGTAATATTCAGTACTGGGGTAGTTTGCACACTTCTGTTACTATCAACATCACAGTAATATTAATGTAACATTCATTTGAATCATCATTCAGATGATTAATTTGACTGAATAAGCAGTAGTGGTAATGAAACACCAAGAATTGTTATTCCTTTTGTCACTCAGACTGTTTACTATAAATAAGATTTTGATTTTCAAACTTATAAAGATTAGACTTTCTCAGTAAACTTCTTAGTAAACTTTCTCAGTAGTCCACCTGGTAAAGCACATTATTCATGATTTTGTTTTGCATGTTTTTCTATCATTAACACTATTGGTTTCGTTTAGTTAAGTATTTAGTTTAGGGTGTGTGTGTGTTACTTTCAAACATGCTCATGGTCAATGTTACCATTTTAGTGCCCCTTATTGAACATTTAATAAGCAAATTGCCATGACTTACAGTATAATACATGTAATGATATAAAACGTTGCCAGATCCATGTTTATCTGGAATAAAACCAAGCATGCTTTTAGCACCACTCAATGAATGTTTATATCATATCATATAATATCATATACACTACCAGATAAAAGTCTTGTCGTTGAGAGCAACAAATAATAACTTGACTTCTAGTTGATCATTTGGAAAAGTGGCAGATGGTAGATTTTATTCAGATGAATCATCTGTTGAACTGCATCCCATCCCATCACAAATACTGCAGAAGACCTATTGGAAACCACACAGACCCAAGATTCTCCCAGAAATCAGTCAAGTTTGGTGAAGGAAAAATCATGGTTTGGGGTTGCATTTAGTATGGGGGTGTGCGAGAGATGGATGGCAACATCAACAGCCTAAGGTATCAAGACATTTGTGCTGCCCATTAGAAAACCACAGGAGAGGGCAAATTCTTTAGCAGGATAGCGCTCCTTGTCATACTTCAGCCTCCACATCAAAGTTCCTGAAAGCAAAGAAGGTCAAGGTGCTCCACGATTGGCCAGCCCAGTCACCGGGGATGAACATTGTTGAGCATGTCTGGGGTAAGATGAAGGAGGAGGCATTGAAGATGAATCCAAAGAATCTTGATGAACTCTAGGAGTCCTGCAAGAAGCTTTCTTTGCCTTTCCAGATGACTTTATTAAGTTATTTGAGTCATTGCAGAGATGTATGGATGCATTCCTCAAAGCTCATGGGAGTCCACTGGACTATGACTTTATATTCTATACTGTAAGTTATTTCTGTTAAATGACAAGACTTTTGTCTAAGCAAAGTCAGACCTTACTGTCCTAATTAAATCATTAAAAATCAAGACATGATCATATTTTATTTTGGTAAAATAAGTGTAATCTAGAGGCCTTTGCCTTTCATATAAGCCACTTCTGATACCAAATGATCAACTAGAAGTTATTTGTTATTTGAAGTTATCAGAAGTTAGTTATTATTTGTTGTTCCTAAAACTTGGATAGGCGACAAGACTATTATCTGGTAGTGTATGCTATGATAAACTTCATTATAATAATGAAGATCGTCAAGATCAGATGGTACGTTGGGTATTTTTGGCTGTAAAATTAAGGTTGTCTGAGGTCAGGTCTCGTGGTGATACTTCCTGAACCCCCGACAAAAAACACTGATCCAGGTTGAGCCTCCAAGCACTATTTTTAGCCTCAGCTGTTGTAATTAACCTCACCTATTAACTTCAGACTGTAAAATCGCTCTCTGATCAGCCACAGAAGGGCATCGTGCTGAAAGAATGACCTCATAGCTTTGCCGCGACATACATCCGCCTCCAACAGTTGCTCTAATCCTGCTCCGATTGTACTTTCCAGGGATTAGAGGGCATTTTTAATTTAGCCAATCAGTTCATCTTAAATCAACAAGGCTCTAAGTCCAGCCTGCCATGTCAAACACAAACAGCCGCATGCCCTTGACCTCAAACACAAACATAAACCCTCTTTGTGGAGCCACAGAGTGCAGTCATGAGACCAATCACACAGTCCTTTACAGCGTCTAAACTGGCTTGCTGTCTTTTCTTTTGGAATTTTTTTTATTTAGCTGGCAGATTTTTATTGCTTTTAAATAAAAGAAAATATCAATCTTGACAGTCAGTTTAGCTAAAACCTGTCTAGTAGCTGTCTAATGAGTTAAAAGTGACTTAATAAAAACACTCCTACTCTCAAAAAAGATTGTTACTTATTTAAAATAAGCTGAACACAATTCGTGAGTTTTTTTTGTGGCAACTTAATTGTTTTATGTTGAATACACTTAAATTTCATTCATTCATTTTCTTTTCGTCTTAGTCCCTTTATTAATCTGGGGACGCCACAGCGGAATGAACTGCCAGGTTATCCAGCACATGTTTTACGCAGCGAATGCCCTTCCAGCCGCAACCCATCTCTGGGAAACACCCATACACACTCATTCACACTCATACACTACGGACAATTTAGCTTACCCAATTCACCTGTACCACATGTCTTTGGACTGTGGGGGAAACCGGAGCACCCGGAGGAAACCCACGCGAACGCAGGGAGAACATGCAAACCCCACACAGAAACGGCAACCGACCCAGCCGAGGCTCGAACCGGCGACCTTCTTGCTGTGAGGTGACAGCACTACCTACTGCGCCACTGCGTCGCCCTCCACTTCAATTTGTAAAAACAATTAAGGCTGAGTTCAGACTGCCTGATTTTATCCCCGATTTTGACTCGCCGACAGGTTTTGAGAAATCGCCAAAAAATGCCTGAAATCACAGGTAAATCGGTGCTCATTCAAGCGAGTAACAATCCCACAGTGTAAACTATTAAAAAAAAACCTATTATACATTAAAAAAGGTCATATTTTGGTTTTAAGGATGTCCAACAACAGGCTGATATGCATGCAAGGTCAAGAAACACTTTCATTGTCTTATAATATGCATTTATTTTTATATATGCATTTATAATATTGCATTTATTATATATACAGTGCTCAGTATATTTAAGTACGCACCTGACAAGTCTATCTTTTAAATTCATATATTTAATAGGTAGCTATACTATATTATATTTGTGCGTATACATTAGATTAGTCATTACCGAAGCCAAATCAGGAGCTGATCTAACAAAATAGCTTACGATAGCGGTGCAAAAAATAGTACACCCAAAATTATATATTATAGGAAAATATGAAATAGAAATAAAAAAGAAGAAAAATGAAGAGAAGCAAAAAAATTGAAAAATTTAGTTAAACTTTTGTAGGTTGTAATTTTTTTTGCAATATTTTGCTTGAATTTAATTGTATTATTTATCAATTTATGTTTGGTAACTAAAATATAATCTTAATAAATATATCTGTTTAATAAATCTGTTTTGTTTAAATGTTTAAACATGGATGAAAATATTCATTTTCAAAATGGGGTGTACTCAGTTATTCCGAGCACTATATATATATATATATATATATATATATATATATATATATATATATATATATATATATATATATATATATATATATATATATATATATATATATATATATATATATATATATATATATATATATATATATATATATATGTATATGTATATGTATATGTATATGTATATATATATGTATATGTATATGTATATATATATGTATATGTATATATATATGTATATATATATGTATGTATATATGTATATGTATATGTATATATGTATATGTATATGTATATGTCATGGATTGGTCAGGCTCTCACGACCCCCACTCACGAAGATCACCATCACCTGACTTCTAATGAGCACACAGCTGCATCACATTCACGAGCACCAGATAAAAGCACAGCACTCCAGTCGCTCATTGTCCGGGCTCGTCTCGACGAAAGCGGACAACTGAGCGACCACTCAGCGTAGTCATCCTCAGCTAAACAAACGATTTACTTACCTGTTCTCTTTGTATTCCTCCTAGTCTTCCTGGTCCTCCCGAATCGTCCTGTCTTCCAGTCCTTCCAAGTCTGTGTCATCCTCTGTCAGCTGTATCTGGTGTGTGCTGTCCATCCTCGTGTATTCCTGTTACCCAGCCACGGAGGAAAAGACCCCAACATCATTCCTGATCCTCCTGGCTATCCTTCATGTGCTCCTTGTTGTCATTCAATAAACACCCTAACGTTTCCTTACCTCTGTCTCCTGTCCGCTTCATAACAGAAGCCCGGACCCATAACGACGACAACATGAGCACCCTCGATCACTTTCAAGAGCTGGTGGACCAGTTGAAGCGGATTCTACAGCCACCAGCTCCACTTTCCAACGCACCACCAGCACCGAGCACTTCCGCCTCCACAGTTTCTTCTTCGGCCCTTCCTTCCAGTCCCATGGCCCGACCAGCGCCCTACTCAGGCGGAGCGGGGGAGTGCAATGGTTTTCTGTTACAATGTTCCCTCATATTCGAAATGCAACCTTCTCTATATCCCACAGATAAGTCAAAGATCGCCTACATCGTATCACTACTCTCTGGACCTGCACTTAAATGGGCTGAGACGATCTGGAACCAAGCCGGGCCGGTCATGAATTCCATCACTACCTTCACGGAGTATTTCAAAGAGGTGTTTGGACGTTCTGATGGGGAAGTAGCCGCTGGAGAGCAGCTGTATCATCTAAAGCAAGGTACTCTATCTACACAGGAATATGCTCTCCGGTTTCGCACTCTAGCAGCTGCAAGTGGATGGAATGAGAGATCGTTGTTGACCACGTACCGGCTCGGCTTGGAACCCACTCTCCGAATCCAGCTGGCCACATTAGATGATACAATGGGTCTGGAGAGATTCATCCAACATTCTCTCCGATGTTCCGATCGTCTCCGTTCCTATCAACAGGACACCATCACCCCCTCGTCTGCACTCCTCCAATCGCCTGAGTCAACAGCCTCTCCAGAACCAGAACCCATGATAATAGAGTCTGGAAGACTGACATCAGCGGAACGACAGAGGAGGCTGACCCGGGGTCTGTGTCTATACTGCGGTGTCAGTGGACACACCCGTATGGAGTGTCCCCTTCGTCCCATTCGGACTTCAGTGAGTGTATTCAGTACGAATATTGAACAATGTAAACCACTTACTACCACCGTACAAATAACTACTGCCTCTATTTCTCTCCTTGTCACAGCCCTCATCGACTCCGGGTCAGCAGGGAACTTCATCTCCCAACCCCTCTGTCGTCAACTCCACCTCCGTACTGAGGCGTCCTCGCATATATACCAGATACAACCGATAACCCAGTGCACTCGATCTTCGACCCGTATCCATCGACAATGCGAAGACATCCTTCTTCAAGTGGGGCTGTTACATCAAGAGAGGATTCAATTTCTGGTTCTGGAGGGTGCAAATATGGACATCATTCTAGGGCGCCCGTGGCTGGTGAAGCACGATCCCATCATCTCTTGGGGCACAGGAGAGATAAAGAAATGGGGATCTGGATGTACACCTACCTGTTTTCCAAATCTCCCTCTTCAAGGTCGGAACCCCATTTCTTTGTTTGCAACATCGGTCGAGAGCCCTCCTGAGAAGCAGTCTATCCACATTCCTAAGGAGTACAGCTCCTTTCATGATGTCTTCTGCCCCAAGAGAGCTTCCCAGCTACCGCCGCATCGGCCATGGGACTGCGCGATCGACCTAGTTCCAGATGCCCAGTTGCCAAGAGGTAGGATCTACCCGCTCTCGCTTCCAGAGAATCAGGCAATGGAAGATTACATAAGGGAGGCTCTGAGTCAGGGGTACATACGTCACTCAAAATCACCAGCCGCCTCAAGCTTCTTCTTTGTGGCCAAGAAGGACGGAGGGCTGCGTCCATGCATCGACTACAGGGTCCTAAATAACGGTACAGTAAAATACCGATATCCCCTTCCTCTGGTACCAGCCGCTTTGGAACAGCTCCGAGAAGCTAAAGTCTTCACTAAATTGGACCTCCGCAGCGCGTATAATCTGATAAGAATACGTGAGGGGGACCAATGGAAGACAGCATTCGTGACCCCTACTGGCCACTATGAATATGAGGTCATGCCTTACGGTCTGGTCAACGCCCCCTCCGTATTCCAAAACTTCATTCATGAAGTCCTCCGGGAGTTTCTTCACCACTTTGTAATAGTGTACATAGATGACATCCTCATTTACTCCCGGAGTGAGGCCGAACATCGCCAACACGTTGCGGAGGTCCTACACACATTGAGAGAACATCACCTCTACCTCAAAGCGGAGAAATGCTCATTCCACCAGAAGTCGATTCATTTCTTGGGATACATCATTGATCAAACCGGTATACGTATGGATGGGAAGAAAATTGAGGCTGTTCTATCCTGGTCAGAACCCACTTCCATTAAGGAGCTCCAGAGGTTTCTTGGGTTTGCTAACTTTTATAGACGGTTTATCAAGGACTACAGCAGAATTACAGCATAGGAGACAGGGAGCTGCTAGCAATCAAGCTAGCCTTGGAGGAGTGGCGTCACTGGTTGGAGGGAGCCAAACATCCGTTCCAGGTGATCACAGATCACAAAAACCTCCAATATATCAAAGAGGCCAAGAGACTATGTCCACGTCAAGCCAGATGGTCACTTTTCTTCTCACGTTTTGATTTCTCCATTTCCTATCGTCCAGGACCCAAGAATCTAAGAGCAGACGCTCTCTCTCGTTTACACGAGCATCACGATCATGAAGAACTCCCAACGAAGATTCTTCCCGAACACATCTCCATTTGTCCGATCACCTGGAACGCTCCTCCAGTCGTTGCCACTCCGGAAGCCCCTGCTCCGCCGGGATGCCCTCCTCATCGGCAGTTCATACCACCTGAACACCGGGTAGATCTGATCCACTCCTTACATACCTCGCTAGGCACTGGACATCCAGGGATCAACAATACTCTCTCGCTAGTATCCCAACGATTCTGGTGGCCAAACATGGCAAGGGATGTGAGGCAATATGTTCAGGGCTGTAAGGACTGTGCCCAATCCAAGAGCCCACGTCATCTACCCGCTGGAAAGCTCCATCCCTTGCCGATTCCGAACCGTCCCTGGTCACACCTAGGAGTGGACTTTATCACTGATCTCCCTTCGTCAGAAGGTAATACCTGTATTCTAGTCATAGTAGATAGATTCTCAAAGTTTGTCAAACTAATCCCTCTGAAAGGTCTTCCCACAGCCTTTGAAACAGCCGACAATATCTTTAATCAAGTCTTCAGGTCATTTGGTATTCCAGAAGATATTGTGTCGGACAGAGGTCCACAGTTCATCTCACGTCTATGGAAAGCCTTCTTCAAGCTCCTAGGTGTGGCCGTCAGCCTCTCTTCTGGATATCATCCCCAAACCAACGGGCAGACAGAGAGGAAGATTCAGGAGGTGGGACGGTTCCTGAGGACCTTCTGCAGTGGTCACCAGAGCTCCTGGAGCCAGTATTTGGGCTGGGCAGAATATGCCCAAAATTCACTGCGGCAACCCTCCACCGGACTCACGCCATTCCAGTGCGTCCTGGGCTTCCAACCACCGCTCTTTCCCTGGGATGGCGAACCATCTGATGTCCCCGCAGTGGATCACTGGTTCCGGGAGAGCGAGAGAGTCTGGGACGAGGCTCATCAACATCTGCAGAGGGCAGTCCGTCGAAGCAAGGTAACCGCCGATAGAAGAAGGTCTGAAGAACCCAGATACACACCCGGACAAAAGGTGTGGCTATCCACCCGGGACATACGCATGCGACTGCCCTCTCGCAAGTTAAGTCCCCGATTTGTTGGTCCCTTCACCATCGTGGAACAGGTTAACCCCGTCACCTACAAACTACAATTACCCTCTCACTACCGTATTCACCCTACATTCCACGTATCACTCCTGAAACCCTATCACGATCCTGTTCTTCCCTCCACAGAGCCTGACCACGAAGAGGAACCCCCTCCTCCACTGCTCCTAGAAGAAGGAGCCGTCTACGCAGTGAAGGAGATCTTGCGTTCCCGACGTCGTGGTGGCCAGTTGGAGTACCTGGTGGACTGGGAAGGGTACGGCCCCGAAGAAAGGACATGGGTTCCCAGAGCTGATATTCTCGATCCTAGTCTCATGGTGGAGTTTCATGAGAGCCACCCTGAGTTCCCAGCGCCTAGAGGCAGAGGGAGACCACCACGGCGTCGGAGGTGTCGGCCCTCAGGAGCGGGCCCTGGGGAGGGGGGTACTGTCATGGATTGGTCAGGCTCTCACGACCCCCACTCACGAAGATCACCATCACCTGACTTCTAATGAGCACACAGCTGCATCACATTCACGAGCACCAGATAAAAGCACAGCACTCCAGTCGCTCATTGTCCGGGCTCGTCTCGACGAAAGCGGACAACTGAGCGACCACTCAGCGTAGTCATCCTCAGCTAAACAAACGATTTACTTACCTGTTCTCTTTGTATTCCTCCTAGTCTTCCTGGTCCTCCCGAATCGTCCTGTCTTCCAGTCCTTCCAAGTCTGTGTCATCCTCTGTCAGCTGTATCTGGTGTGTGCTGTCCATCCTCGTGTATTCCTGTTACCCAGCCACGGAGGAAAAGACCCCAACATCATTCCTGATCCTCCTGGCTATCCTTCATGTGCTCCTTGTTGTCATTCAATAAACACCCTAACGTTTCCTTACCTCTGTCTCCTGTCCGCTTCATAACAGTATATGTATATGTATATATATATATGTATATGTATATGTATATATATATATATATATGTATATGTATATATATATATGTATATGTATATATATATATATGTATGTGTATATATATATATATATATATATATATATATATATATATATATATATATACATTTACATATACATACATATATGGGGATAGATTATATATATAGATGGGATCCAATTATGTATATATATATATATATATATATATATATATATATATATATACATATATATATATATATATATATATATATATATATATATATATATATATATATATATATATATATATATATATATATATAATTGGATCCCATCCCATTCAGCCCCTATCTTAATTATATTAATTATATATTAATAATTAAAATCAAATTCAAATTTTAATAGTCACATAAACAGTCATACACTGATATACATTGAATTGCTTATACGATCCCCTGTGGATAAAAAAAGATGATCAATATGAAATGAACTGGAATAAAATAAGAGATAAAATAAAGTAGAAAAACCCTAGATATAGAAAAGAACAATGATAAAATATAAAAAGAAATTGCTACACAATATAGAAAACTTATTCTAATTTTAACTTATTTTTATTGTACACTGTAAAAAATGCTTTTGGTTCAACATAATCAATTTGTGTTGGGACAAAATGAAGGAATTAAGTTAACTTATTACTTTTTACTAATTTAAGTGGATTGAACATAAAACAATTAAGTTGTCTCAGAAAAACTCAAGAATTGTGTTTTCAGCTCATTTTAAATAAGTCGTTTGAACAAACAGCAAACATCATTTTTTGAGAGTACTATAAAATGTAGCATTGTAAAAGATGCAGACAATTTATTCATATTGTCCAAACCCAAATTGGTTAAGTTGACTTTACAGATTTAAGTGGATTGAACAAAAAAAGATTAAGTTGTCTCAACGAAATTTCAAGAATTGTGCTGTTTCAGCTAATTTTAAATAAGTAGTTTGAACAAGCAACATTTTTTTGAGTGAATGGTGCTACTGTATGTACAAATCAAAACTGTTTTTTGTGCAGTAAAAAAAAAAGAGACAGAAAATACTTGAACTCTTCAGTCGTGTCTCACTCGACTGTTTTCTAGTGGTTTTCTCACTTCCAGCTGCGAAGAAGCATTTTCTCCATGTTAGGGCTCTGTCTGACACTCTGGAGGAGAGTGATTTATTTACTCTCAGCTGGTCGCATTTCACAGCTGAGGAGAGTGTAAAATCCCAACTGTAATTAAGTGAACAAAATTTATAGCTTTTTTTTTTTTCAAGAAACATTCAGCTGCACATCATTCTCGTTTATTATAGATCTTTCTGTTTGTTGTTTGGAACTGTTCACAGACAAATACCGTAAATCTGATGAAGTGTTTGTATGTGAAACCTTATGTTTATGCCTTGTAACATCTGTAAGTTTACAGACTGGAAAGACAAAACCATGAGTTACTGTAGAATCAATGGAGGAAAAACAGCTCACAGCTGTGTCTCAGATCATTTCCATTCATTATTACATTTTGTTTAATCCAGATGGACTTATACTAAGATGGCAGTCAGTATTTTAATACGTTGAGTTAAATAAATGAGAGAAGATGGAGCTTACTGTATATAACTGCTCTCTTTTCTGTGTTCTAACTCAGGGGTTCCCAAACTTTTCAGCCCGCGAGCCCCAAAATAACAATGCCAGTGACTCGCGACCCCCAATATTCTCTGAGGTGGTTGTAAATATATAAACCTTGCACACAGCAGCGCACACACACCAGTAGGCCCAAGTCTGTTTATTGTTTAATTTTGGAGAATGCCATTCGGAGAGAATCCTCCCTGTTCAGTTGTGGCATGTATTTATTTTTAATGTACGTGAGTGCCGTAAAGGTGTCAGAAAGTTAACCTGGTGCAATAAAATCAACGTGCTGCATCTGATGCTATTGCTGTCTTTATATAACATAATCACCCCGGGGGTCACACAAAAAAAAATCGAAAGGATGATAGCTTTTTCATATGTATGTTTTTTTAATGTTTAATATTAACATGTTAACGATGTTATTATTAACAGCTATTTTATTCTTCAGTAGGTTATGGATAAAATATGGTAATTCGAATAGTTTAATTGGGGCGGGGCGAAAAAATCGGTATCGGTATATATTGGCTGAATACCATTGTCAATATCGATAAATAAATCGATAAATTCGGTAAGTAGTTTCAGTATGAAGGCTATAGTTTTATTAAAATGTGGCTGCTGAGCGCGTGCCTTGGAAGCAATGCCAATAAACTTAGGGTGTCAGTTTGTTATTTGCAATGGAGGCGCTTGCACGCAACGTGCTCGACACGCACAGGGGAGCGTCGTGCACATAATGCTCGCGCATTTTCCAGGTACACCTCGTTGAAAAACATCTGAACTTTTCCGAATGCCCCGAGCACTAGAACTAACCAATCTGCTTCACACTTTGTATGAAATATACACATTTCAGTAATAACGCTCGCACTTCAGGTCAGAATAACAACACACAACAAATGTGTTTACAATAACAATTCATTGTTTCTTCAGTGCACCGCGATGCAGACGTGGACAATTCGGTATCGGTTCAGTAATAATTATAACCAGTTATTATGTACTGACGTCATTTATCTCATATGCGCTCTGTCGCGAGGGAGGCGAGCGTGGGTATTTACAACACTACAGGCGTTGAAAACTTAAAAACTACTTCATTTCACTGTGTGTTTGTTTTCTGGAAAGTCTTTCACTGGCACTTACAGCAGAAGCCCCTATTTCTCTGCGATTGAGGGAATGAAAGTACTCCATTTCTCTCTCTCTCTCTCTCTCTCTCTCTCTTACTGTGGCCCATTTCACCTGCTGGCGTGACTTTTCCTCTCAGCTGCTGGTGTGACTTTTCCTTCCCTCTCTTTTCCTGTCAGCTGTATGCATTCTACCTGTTCATTGTCGCGGGACCGACCAGATTTCATGTGGCGCGGGAATAAATTTCAGAATAAAAGCGCGGGATCGGTCGGTAACTCTGGTGTAATTTTAACAGGATTGGGCAGTCTCACAATATCGCTCCCGAGCTCCCGAGCGGGCAAGCAAGCGCGCGTGGCGTGCTTGTGTGTGTGTGTGTGTGTGTGTGTGTGTGTTTGTTTGATGCTGTCTATGTTTGTGTATGTGTGTGGATAAGAGACAGTGTGGTGCTGTGTGTCCGTGTGTGTGTGTTTATACAGACAGCTTGTTATAGCCACCCCCCAAAATACAACACTGTGTATGGAAAGCATCGACAATGCACCGTGATGCACCGAAATATCGAATTGAACCGAATCGATGGCATGATGATCGTAACCAAACCGAATCGTGAGACCAGTATAGGTTCACACCTCTACAAATGAGTGCCGTATAGCAGCAGTTAAGAGATTGTAAATAAAAAAGGATGTAAGGATGTTTCCAGAGTGGCTTTTTGGTTTCTTTTCTTGTGCATCCCAGCCACTAGCTGAAATCTGAAAGATTTTTTAGCATAGTTTGAACTGCAGCAGATCGTCTTGACCATTTCTACATGCCTAAATGCAATAAGTTGCTGCCATATATATATATATATATATATATATATATATATTTATATATGAAGAGTTCAGATGCAAAACCCGCTAAACGCCACTTCCGCCAAAAATAAACTAGTGACATTGAGTGAATGCTTTAGGCACGCACTACACCATCAACAAATAGATTTGCTTCAAATCATCTTAATCCCAGCGTCAGCGCATTCAGAAATAACAGTTTGTTTGCAAAAGCCGCTGAATGCCACTTGCCTTTAACAGCAAAAGCACTATATCCCAAAACGCAAATCAAATCATATGTTTTCAATGTAGCAGTGCGCTGATACGCAGGCTTTTATAAGTTTTATTCCGCTTTTGATTTTGATTTTAAAAGACTGAGTTTGATGAACTGGATAAGCCTGTCTGACGGTCACTGAATGGCAAATTAAAATGTCCCTTACTTCAAAACTCTGTGAGTTATAAGAAAAAAAAACACAAGGTGCAGTCGGAAGTGTAGCATGCATTCATAACGTTTTTTGCGCAGCGACGCTACTTTGAATGAGTCCGATTTACTGTACAATAAACGGCAACACTGTATCACGAAAGATAGAATTAAGATGCCTTTCCTTTATCCCGCGTGGATGTTATGACGATAAACACGGGGCCAAGACCTTAAGTATGGTGAGAATGAAAGAATGACAGCTTCTAAAATTGTCTGAGAGTCATCCCCTTTTTGCCCAGTAGGCCCAACTTGTGTTTTATTTGCTAATTTAAACTATTTTTTAAAAGATAAATATAATGTATAAAACTATGCATTATTTATAGTACTTCATAATACCTATACGCCTGATAAGCTCTTTAATATTAATGGACAATGCACAGATATTGACGTTTCATAATGTTTTTACACTATATTATTTGAATCTAACAAGCTTAGCTTACAATGTCTTCTTACATTAAATCTAAATCCTAAATATCAGAAAGAACAACAGATTGTTAAGATTTAATTAATGTCAGTTTTAATGTTATTGATTAATGCATTTACTTGACAGATTTCATTCATTCATTTTCCTTCTGCTTTTTACCTGGTTTATCACAGCAGAATGAACCGCCACTTACTTGACAGATTTGTATATTTTAAATTTTAGGTTGTTTGTGTAATGTGTTTTATGTTTGGTAAAATAATTTCTAATGGCATCTTCATTTTCAACTAATTACACTGTCTCGTTCCAGTAGGTGGATTTAGAGGTTTTTGCATAAAAAGCAGACGTGGATTTAGCTGGTTTTGACGCAAAAGAAAATCTACCTTGTTAAAAAACAAGTCGGCGCCAATAGCCTTGTGGTCAGTGCGTCGACACATGGCACCTAGGTGTTCACGGCGACCCGAGTTCGATTCCCGGCTCGAGGTCCTTTGCCGACCCTTCCTCTATCTCTGCCCCAATACTTTCCTGTCTCTAAATCTCCACTGTCCTATTACAATAAAGGTGAAAACGCCTAAAAACAAATAATTATAAAAACAAAAAAATTGTCTAAAGTGACATTTTTTTTAAAAAGTAATTTTTTTACTAGCTAATAACCTTATCATTACATATAAAATGAAATGTCTGAACCTTATCAGAGGAGCCGGAGAGAAAATGCTCATTTACAAGAAAAGAGGTCTGATGGATTCAGAGGTTTTTGCATCTGAACTCTTCATATACTGTATATATAGTTGAAGTCAGAATTATTAGCCCCCCTTTCAATTTTTTTTCTTGTTTAATATTTTCCAAATGTTGTTTACCAGAGCAAGGAAATGTTCACAGTATGTCTGATAATATTTTTTCTTCTGGAGAAAGTCTTATTTGTTTTATTTATTTTCATGATTTGCTGTAATTAAAGCAGTTTTTGATTTTTTTAAAACCACTTTAAGATCAAAAGTATTAGCCTCTTTGCACATTTTTTTCCCGATAATCTACCGAACAAACCATCGTTATACAATAACTTGCCTAATTACCCTAACCTGCCTAGTTAACCTAATTAACCTAGTTAAGCCTTTATATGTCACTTTAAGCTGTATAGAAGTGTCTTGAAAAATATCTAGTCAAATATTTTTTACTGTCATCATGGCAAAGATAAAATAAATCAGTTATTAGAAATGAGTTATTAAAACTATTATGTTTAGAAATTAAGGGAAAAAAATAAACAAGGGGCTAATAATTCTGACCTCAACTGTATATATACTGTATATAAATATATAATCATTTTTTCTTTAGCATCTGCAATTATCCTGATCAATGCAACCTTCTATAGGTGAAAAATAGCAATATTCTGCAAAATATGTTTGTATAACATGAAGAAAATACCATTCATCTGCTTCTACTATGGTATTTAGGGCAAGGGCATTATATGTTACTGTAATTAAATTGCCTGAAAATTACAAGTAATCCACACATTACTTTTTTAGAAGAAACGTTATTTAATTACAGTAACAAGTTACTTGTAACTAATTACTCTCAACACTGATTTCCAACCTGAAAAACAGATGAAATGTGTGAGGGCAGAGCTTGAGGTCATTATAACGAGTGGCTCTTCCAGTGTTTTTTTTCCCAGGATTCTGCACTGGAATGTTTCATTAGTGTGCTGTTAGCCGCTCCGTAAGCTCTCTGGACACTCCAACAATGTTTCGAATAAATAATTTCCCCATGTATACCTACAGGAAGACAGTGATTTATTCATATCCTGCTCTCGGTTGCTACCAGTAACACGGGCTGAAAGTAAAACATCAGGATCTCCTGTGGGATCTCGTACCTGTGGCATCCCTCCCTCAGAGCACATTAAAGCTCAAAACCATTGCAGGCTCATTGTTGAATGGGAAAGACAAAAAAAAAAAGAAAAGCTCATGTGTCTGGTTGGATGGATGCACACATCATGACTTGACAATGAAGACAGATATTGTGGTTTTCAGAGCTCACCCCGGTTTCAGAAAAAAAAAACCCAGACCTCAAAATAGAGCTCTGTCAAACACACTCAAAAACAGCCCAGTTCATCATGACTGTCAATTTTAAAAGCTGTTCATGGACAAAAACTGAAACTGCAAGCTTTTAATTAGCAGTTGAAAATGGTGATTCATGCAGTGTGTAAAGGATAATCAACGGATTGTCATGCGTTAAAGGATTTTAGCCGATGATTATTCCGCTTATTCTGTGGTCATTTCCCAAGTTAGAGACAAGTTACAAGTTTTCATCAGTTTTGTCTAAGGATGCACTCAAAAAATTACATTTTCTGTTTGTTCAAACTACTTACTTGAAATGAGCTGAAACAACACAATTCTTGATTTTTTTTGACAGCTTAATTGTTTTATGATCAATCCACTTAAATTTATAAAAACTAATAAGTTAACTTGATTGCTTCATGTTGTCACAACACAAATTGAATTTGTGGAACCCGGAATTTTTTACAGTGTGTATTGTATTTTCTGTAATTTGTTGATATCGATACAGAATTTGATGCTGCTTATCGATACTTTTTTCTATGATTTGATATCAATAAAGATACTGATTCTGCTTATTGATACTTTTTTTAGAATTTGTTGATATTCACACAGATTCTGATACTCCTTATTGATACTTTTTTATAATTTGTTGATATCGATACAGATTTCGGTACTGCTTATCGATACTTATTTTTATGATTTGTTGATATCGATACAGATTTCGGTACTGCTTATCAATACTTATTTTAATAATTTGTTGATATCGATACAGATTTCGATACTGCTTATCAATACTTTTTTTATGATTTGTTGATATCGATACAGATTTTGATACTGCTTATCGATACTTTTTTAATGATTTGCTGATATTGATACAGATTTCAATACTACTTATCGATACTTTCTTTCTATAATTTGTTGATATCGATACAGATTCTGATACTGCTTATCGATACTTTCTTTCTATAATTTGCTGATATCAATACAGATTCCGATACTGCTTATCGATACTTTCTTTCAATAATTTGCTGATATTGATACAGATTCCAATACTGCTTATCAATACTTTTTCTATAATTTGTTGATATCGATACAGATTTTGATACTGCTTATCGATACTTTCTTTCTATAATTTGTTGATATCGATACAGATTCTGATACTGCTTATTGATACTTTTTTCTATAATTTGTTGATATCGATACAGATTTTGATACTGCTTATCGATACTTTCTTTCTATAATTTGTTGATATCGATACAGATTCTGATACTGCTTATTGATACTTTTTTCTATAATTTGTTGATATCGATACAGATTTTGATACTGCTTATCGATACTTTTTTATAATTTGTTGATATCATACAGATTTTGATACTGCTTATCGATACGTTCTTTCTATAATTTGCTGATATCGATACAGATTCCGATACTGCTTATCGATACTTTCTTTCTATAATTTGCTGATATTGATACAGATGCCAATACTGCTTATCAATACTTTTTCTATAATTTGTTGATATCGATACAGATTTTGATACTGCTTATCGATACTTTCTATTATTTGCTGATATCGATACAGATTCCGATACTGCTTATCGATACTTTCTTTCTATAATTTGCTGATATTGATACAGATTCCAATACTGCTTATCAATACTTTTTCTATAATTTGTTGATATCGACACTGATTCCGATACTACTTGTCGATACTTTTTAAAAATAATTTGTTGATATCCATACAGATTTCGATAATGCTTATCGATACTTTCTTTCTATAATTTGCTGATATCGATACAGATTCCGATACTGCTTATCGATACTTTTTTATAATTTGTTGATATCATACAGATTGCGATACTGCTTATCAATACTTGCTTTCTATAATTTGCTGATATCAACACAGATTCTGATACTGCTTATCCATACTTTTTTAATATAATTTGTTGATATCGATGCAGATTTCGAGACTGCTTATCAATACTTTTTTCTATAATTTGATGCAAAAGATGTGAAAATATGTTGAAAACTACTATTAAACTTCACAGCTATACCTGTTAACAAAGAGATCTAAGTGCTTAAAGTTTGTAGGCATACACTCCAAAAAAATGGCATCTGTTATTTATTCAAACTATTTATAAACAATGAGCTAAAACAACACAAATCAATTGTATGGAAACCAGAATTTTTTACAGTGTATATAACGAAATATGGCACATTGCTTGAGTTGGACGTCATGTTTTGTTTGTTTAATTTTTAGACTTCCCACATGGCAAAAACTCATTTGACAGAGACATGTAAAAAATTTAAAAATATTTAAATGGTTTACAATACAGACATATTATGTACATTCCTTGTGTCTTTTATCTAAAAAGTAATATAAGATACTATTAAACAGAAAGTTTATATTTCCCTTATATTTTCAGCCAAAGCTTTCATGAACTAGTATCATCATCTGACTAGACGAATCTCTCCCAAAGTTGCATATGTAATGGCTAAATAAATGCAAGGACTTTAGATATGCTAAGTTCATATAAAACTATTTGTAATAGCACATTTTTTATATAATAAAAAGTATGGCAGGGTGAAACCGTTTGATCACATGAGGACGTCACATGATTTTTGCTTGCATGCAGAATGTGCTGTTATAGCTGGGAGAGCAAATTTTGTTACTTTCATCCCCGCTCTCCACTTTTGTTAAACTAAGTGACATCTTAGGGCTGAGATCAAGGTAGAGTTAAATGAAATTCTTTTTTTTTCTGCTGCATGAGCGTAGAATCAACATTCATGTTAAGATGACTGAAAGACAATCTCACACTCTCCTTTACCCCTATGTCGATTTTTCTTTTTTTACGCTACACTGAGCTGAGCTGTTTGTCTTCCCAGTGTTAATGTAGCTCATCTCCATCTGTTTGTGCGACAGGAAGTCCATTTCCACAAACACAGATTCAGACTGCTGTGAGGCTCTATAGGTGGCCACTACTGTGATTTAGTTCAGTTCCAATATAACCAAACCAAATCGCTCCTAAGAAAATATGTCTGGTACATCTAGCCTGCATCTGATAGATAAATTCAATATATATATATATATGTATATATATATATGTATATACTGTATATGTATATATATGTATATGTATGTATCCATGAACTCCAGTTAAGCTGCTGAAACATCTCAAGAATGAAATGTGAAACACACACAAGCACATACAATTCTAAATGAATCCTAAAATGTTAATTGTTAAATATACTATTTATTATGATTTCTTATGTTTTTAAATTATATAAAAAATAATAATCATGATTAATTGCATCTAAAATAAAAGTTTGTTTTGACATAATATAAGTCTGTGTACTGTACTGTATATATTTATTATGTATATATAAATACAAGCATGTAGGCAAATATTTGAGAAAATGTTTATTTATATTTTGATATAAAATACGAGTATATGATACTCGTATTTAAACAAAAATTTGATCATGTGTGTTTCACATATACAGTTGAAGTCAGAATTATTAGCCCCCCTAAAATATATATTTTTTATATTTCCCAAATGATTTTTAACAGAGCAAGGACATTTTCACAGTATGTTTGATAATATTTTTTCTTCTGGAGAAAGTCTTATTTGTTTTATTTCGGCTTGAATAAAAGCAGTTTTTAATTCTTAAAAAATATTTTAAGGTCAATATTATTAGCCCCTTTAAGTTAATGGTTTTTTTTTTTTTTTTTTGGATAGTCTACATAACAAACCATCGTTATACAATAACTTGCTTAATTACCCTAACCTGCCTAATTAACCTAATTAACCTAGTTAAGACTTTAAATGTCACTGTAAGCTGTATAGAAGTGTCTTGAAAAATATCTGGTCAAATATTATTTACTGTCATCATGACAAAGATAAAATAAATCAGTTATTAGAAATGAGTTATTAAAACTATTATGTTTAGAAATGTGCTGAAAAAATCTCTCTGTTAAACAGAAATTGGGGGAAAAAAACAGGGGGGCTAATAATTCTGACTTCAACTACCTAATAAATATATATAATACACAGACATATCTTTTGTCATAACAAACTTTCAATGTTTTGCACTAGGCCCAGCCAGAGTCTTGACTTAAACCCAACTGACAATCTGTGGAGGAAGCTAAAGATCCAACCCAGGCTCATTCTGAAAACGTAGTCCCGAAGACGTTTCTGGAGACCGCGAGTTATGTAGCCAGAAGTACGTATGGCTGCATTTCATTTTTTAAGCGAACGCTGCAGGGCGGTATGACGCCGTTCCTTTAAGCGCTTATCGGCTGACCGCTTACCTTCGTGTGGAGGGCTTTCCCGCCACAACCAGTTTTTCCGGTTAGCTCGTCCTGTATGTCAGCAGACTTGAGACACAGAGAGGAGTTGACCACAATGACGACGACCGGGTTCGAGTCTGGAGAAGAGCGGTTCCAGAAATCAGGTAAGACTAAAACAGAATCCAAGAAATAAAATGTATTATAAAAAAAAAAAGTTCATAACAGGGTGAGAATGTGGTACAATCCGAAAACGTGGTAAAAAAAAATCAGACGAGGGCTTTTCTTTTTCTGGACGGCTTGTGTAAATTGTTGGGTGGGTCAATCAGTAAAATTGGTTGGGTTCAGGGAAGGAGGAGGGTGGGTCGGCTGGCCGATTGGCCGGTCGCCCAGTCAATCATTCAGCCAGTCGGACAGACAGACAGACAGACGTTCGTTCAACAGCGGCCTCTGGTGGGTTTACGCGAGAACAGCACGGGCGTGAATGGCACTCGCGGGAGAATCGAGAAGCGAAAAAGCGCACACAGTGGCCTCTCGCGGATTCACGAAAACCAAAAACTGCAAATATACGTACCTCCCGGGACGTATTTCGCTGTCTCCAGAAACATCCTTGGGACTACGTTTTCAGAATGAGCCTGGGTTGTAAAGATCAGAGTGATGGCAAGGAGACCCTCCAACCTGAAAGAGTTAGAGGTCATCGCTAAACATGAAATGGTAAAAATACAAGTGGAGATATGCAAAAAGCTGGTCAGCCCTCCCTCTTCTCTCTCTGACAGTTTTTACCAAGGGAAATGTACAACTTTTTTTTCCAGCTTCCTTAAACAATGCTTCCTCCTTAACGACAGCTGTGTGTTCATTCCGACTGTTTCTCCGAATGTAAACAGCCCCATTCAGACTTCTCATATCCATAACACAGAACAAAGGCTAGTGTTTCCTTTCTAATGCGCAGCCAGAGCCGCTGCAAATGATTGCAGAAACCAAATCCCAGATCATGCCTCGCATCCACCCGCCTGTCTCCCATTTTCTCCCATGTTCTCCGTACCTCTCTACAGTTAGTGCGCTCATTCATCTGCATCTTGGCAGGCGGAGATGTGTTTTCCACTCTTTCTGGCTCTACCGAAGCCAGTTTGTGTATGTACATGTGTTTTTTGTGTTGTGGAGATAATGCTCTGTGAATACAAGCATTGTTCTGGATCAGTCATAGTGCTGCTTGCTTAAACTCTCCCAGCCTTTTTACAGGAGCCAAAGCATTACCCTGCTTTAAATCCACATGTTTTTATCCCGTCATCCTCTCGTTTATGCTGTAATTAGCGCAGGCTATCGTTGGACAATGCTCTTCTCTCTCTCTGAAATATGTCTGTCAGCATCTCGTCTTTATTCTTTCCTGTTTTGTTTGATCTGCACCTTAACTTTGGAGATTAGGCAAGAGTATTTGTGTGATAAATGATGATGTTGTCAAATCCTCAGAAATTCCACCCGAGTACATCTGTGATTTCTGGAGAAGGTTATTTATTGGCTTTGCTGTTGATCTCTGTGACGGTTGCTCAGCTGGCACTCCACCAAAGGTCACATTTCAAGTTTAGCTGACGAAATCTGATTATTTCAATTGAAAGTTTTATGTTTAGTTCACAAGTTGAAGGTTTGTAGAAAGTGTGGTGAAAAATGACGAAAAGGTCAAAGTTTTAGATAAAATCTGATTATTTCAATTAGAAATTGTGTTTGTTAGGTTCTCCAGTTGAAAGTTTACAGAAAATGTGGTGAAGAAATGGCAAAAACATCAAACTTTTAGATGAAATCTGAATTTTTCAATTAGATATTGTGTTTGTTAGGTTCTCCAGTTGAAGGTTTACAGAAAGTGTGGTGAAGAAATTACGAAAACGTCAAACTTTTAGATGAAATGTGAATATTTCAATTAGAAATTGTGTTTGTTAGGTTCTCCAGTTGAACGTTTAAAGAAAGTGTGGTGAAGAAATGGCAAAAACATCAAACTTTTAGACGAAATCTGAATATTTTAATTAGAAATTGTGTTTGTTAGGTTCTCCAGTTGAACGTTTAAAGAAAGTGTGGTGAAGAAATGACAAAAACATCAAACTTTTAGATGAAATCTGAATATTTCAATTAGAAATTGTGTTTGTTAGGTTCTCCAGTTGAACGTTTACAGAAAATGTGGTAAAGAAATGATGAAAACGTCAAACTTTTAGATGAAATCTGAATATTTCAATTAGAAATTGTGTTTGTTAGGTTCTCCAGTTGAAAGTTTACAGAAAATGTGGTAAAGAAATGATGAAAACGTCAAACTTTTAGATGAAATATGAATATTTCAATTAGAAATTGTGTTTGTTAGGTTCTCCAGTTGAAAGTTTACAGAAAATGTGGTAAAGAAATGATGAAAACGTCAAACTTTTAGATGAAATCTGAATATTTCAATTAGAAATTGTGTTTGTTAGGCTCTCTAATTGAAAGTTTACAGAAATTGTGGTGAAAAATGACGAAAATGTCAAAGTTTTAGATAAAATCTGATTATTTCAATTAGAAATTGTGTTTGTTAGGTTCTCCAGTTGAAAGTTTACAGAAAATGTGGTGAAGAAATGGCAAAAACATCAAACTTTTAGATGAAATCTGAATATTTCAATTAGAAATTGTGTTTGTTAGGTTCTCCAGTTGAAAGTTTACAGAAATTGTGGTGAAAAATGACGAAAATGTCAAAGTTTTAGATAAAATCTGATTATTTCAATTAGAAATTGTGTTTGTTAGGTTCTCCAGTTGAAAGTTTACAGAAAATGTGGTGAAGAAATGATGAAAACGTCAAACTTTTAGATGAAATCTGAATGTTTCAATTAGAAATTGTTTATTATGTTCTCCAATTGAAAGTTTACAGAAAGTGTGGTGAAGTGTGGTGTGGACTTTAAGGAATAGTTCACCCAAAATTGAAACTACACTCACAAAATGATTTTTGCAGCTTGTTCAAACTACTTATTTAAAATGAACTGATTTTTTTTGGGAGGACAACTTAAATGTTCAATCCACTTAAATTTGTAAAAACAATTACTTACTTACTTATTCCCTGGGCCTTTTATATCGAAGTTGACATTTAGTCACACCATATTGGTGTTTCGTAACATCTAGTTTTTATGAGGTGGGTTGTTAGCCCAACGCTCAACCCCCAACCTGGAGGACCAGGACGTACACACGCACACGCACACGCACACACACACACACACACGCACGCACGCACGCACGCACGCACGTACGCACGCACGCACACACACACACACGCACACACACACACACACTACGGACAATTTAGCTTAACCAATTCACCTACAGCACATGTCTTTGGACCCGGAGGAAACCCATGCGAACACAGGAAGAACATGCAAACTCCACACCAATATGTCAACTGACCCAGCAGGGGCTCGAACCAAGACTGTGCCACCTGTAAAAACGGAAAAAAGTTAACCTAATCGTCTTGTGTTGGGACAGCATGAAGGAATTGTGTGGAACCCCGCAGTGTAATTTAGTAAATATTTTATTTCTATAATTTTATTTTCAGCCCTTTTTTGTGGAGGGGGGGATGGGGGGTTAAAGGATTTTTTTTTCTAGGAACTATAACTGGATTGGATTGAATTGACTGCATATACAGTACAAACAAAAATGTGCTTTAAAAAATTGTACATTTAAAAAACTGTTTATAACAAACGATAATTCATTACAGAATTATTTAATAATAAAGACTCAAGATGCATGCGTAAAAGGATTAAATGAGATTAAACAACTCTGCCAGTCATGGCGGCAAATTGCAAACACAGGGCCCTATCAAACAACAATAAGGCGCAAGGTGTGTGTGGCACAATTTGTTGCTATTTTCAGACTAACGCAACTCTAACTTTCATGTTTTGAAAGTGAAACGTGTGGGGGGTAACATTATTAATTATAATGTTATTATTAGTAGTAGTATTATTATATGCATATTTGTATTTGTTTTAATAAAAACAAGTTTAGATTTGTTCACGTCTCGGGTTTTGGAGTCGTATGCATCACGATAGTGTGCATAAGAATAGGACGTGTGTATGGATATAACCACATTTCGTTATTATTGTTCATTTATTCGTTTGCTGGAAATTAGAACTGAATTTAGAAATAGTTTTGAAACAAATCTTTGCGCTCAACAAACCAAATTAAATATATAGACTAATGGATGTCTTCAGTGGAGTGAGTTTCCATCGTTTCCTTACTCCACTAAAGTAAAGGAGTAAAATAACGAGTAAAAGTAAAGAGAAAGTAAAGAGGCTGAATGAAAGAGGCTCGTTCTTTATCCTTGCGCTGCTGATGATCTGTTTAACTGTTTTCTTGCAGTTTGCCTACTCACAAAGTCTGCCATGTAAATAGTAAATGCATCATGGCGCAACGCAACTGACTCTTAAAAGGAATGGGAGAGTACACTCTGATTGGTTTAATGCATGTTATGCTCAACACACACCCATAACTCATTAAGAGAATAGGCACAACCTTGTTAGACCATGCACCGTGGCGCAAACTGCATTTTTCAGTCCTTAGAATATCAAAAGTGGATTCAGACATGCCCTTAATGCTTTTGCGCCATGCGCTTTAGACTTTGCACTTAGATCATTAAAATAGAGCCCATAGTGTTAGTGAGTTATGTGAGTGTGAGTATCTTTATAGTTATGTTTCCATTCACCTATTTTTATGCACATTTTGTATCATCGCCTAAAAACTGCTTGATGGAAACGGCAAGATTAGCATACATTAGCGTTGTATAAACTTTTATTCCATAACAAAAACATGTGCATAAATTACAATAGAAACAGTTTTACTGAATAAATTCCAGTATGCACATTAAAAAAAGTCATAGGATTTTACTATAAGAGATCTTGTGATGATAAAAATGGACAAGCCAGTGGTCCAACCACATTGTAAAACATCTGAAATGTTGTTTTGGTCATTTTAAAATGGCCACAAGTAAAAAGGAATAATATTATATTATTATTATTAGAATATATCTGGCTGTGTATGACTGTTATTTGAATTAATCTGATTGATTTTTCTTAGAAAAAAAAACTTCTACGGTAAATAAATCTATTTACACTTTGCATTTAAAGAGCAATTAATATGTGAGAATTCTTACATGATTTTAAAACAAGCTGCAAATGCTAACATTGTATTGGCATTTTAATAAAATAGGGTCTAATTAGCCACATCTATTTCAATTAAAATGCAAAGGGCAGGGAATGTTAACTGTAGATATCACCATATTCCACATGGAGCTGTTCAAAGCTCGAAAGAATTCATCTTCAAAGAGCACTCACCATTCACTTTCAACCAAAAAATATCCTTAAATGAACATACACACACACACACTCACACATGTCTTAACAATCTGCAGGCCCGGCGGCCACCGAAGCGCTCAAGCATTCCATCTCTGACATAGAGCATCCTTTGTTTCCATGTTAGTGAATAAATGCATGTTAAATATTTACTTTACTCCAATGAGCGCTGCAATCTGATCGAGGTTTATGCCCCACACGTAACCTCAAATAGGCCTTACTCGAATCAGCACATGCCAGTTGAGACAAACTTTCGCATGCTCGGATTTCTTTTCCTTCTTTTTGGGATAGAGGAAGTCGAACATTCCTGTGTAATCCCAACAATCCTTCTGTTTTGTTTAGGTTCTTTGCTTCCAGAGTTTGTTTCGTTCAACATTCACTGAAAAAAAAAATGCTGGGTTTTACACAACCCTTTCATCTCGTCTCAACGCAAATTGATTATTAGCTTAAAACTTCTTTACAATTTTAAGTTGATTCAACATAAAACAATCAAGTTATCCCTAAAAATCTCAAGAATCGTATTGTTTCAACTCATTTTAAATAAGTAGTTTGGACAAGCAGCATGAATATAGTGTTTTCTTGAGGTATTTATTTGTATTTCTGTTTGTAAATACTAATTTTGCATAACAAAATGCTAATTTAACTACAGATCTATAAATACGTCTACATGTAAACTTCTCCACACATCTCACTCCATCAACCTTCACTGTAAAAATAAAATGCTGGGTTCCACAAAATTCTGTGATGTTGTCCCAACACAAATTGATTATGTTAAGTTAACTGTTTTCACAAATCTAAGTTTATTGAACATTAAAACTATTAAGTTGTCCCTAAAAAAACCTCAAGAACTGTGTTGTTTCAACTCGTTTTAAATAAGTAGTTTGGACAAGCAGTTTTCTTGAGGCATTTATTGGTATCACTGTAAGTAAATACTAATGTTGCATAAAAAATGCCAGTTTAACTCTAGATTTATAAATACGTCTACATCTCCGCACATCTCACTCCAACCATTACTGTAAAATATGCTGAATTACACACAATTCATTGATCTTGTGTCAACAAAAATTAAACAAGTTAGTTTTATAATAATTGTAAACAATTTTTAAGTTGATTGAACATAAAACAATCAAGTTGTCCCTTAAAAAACTGAAAAACTGTGTTGATTCAACTCATTTTAAATAAGTAGTTTGGACAAGCAGTAAAATAGTGTTCTCTTGAGATATTTATTGTTATTACTGTACGTAAATACAAATTTTGCATGAAAAAAATACCAATTTAATATAGATCTATTAATTTGTCTGTATGTAAACTTCTCTACACATTTCAGTCCATCAACATTCACTTTAAAAAATGCTGGGTTCCACAACTTCACAACTACAACTTCATCATTATGGCTCAATAAAAATCGATTAAGTAACTTAATACTTTTTTTACAATTTTAAGTTAATTGAACATAAAACAATTTAGTGGTTCCTAAAAAACTCAAGTACTTTGTTTTTTCAACTAACTTTAAATAAGTCGTTTGGATGAGCAGCAAAAAATATATATTTTTGAGTGTTTTCTTAAAGTGCTTATTGTTATTACTGTACGAAAATACTAATTTTGCATAACAAAATGCTAATTTAACTACAGATCTATAAATATGTCTACATGTAAACTTCTCCACACATCTCACTCCATCAACCTTCACTGTAAAAAAAATGCTGGGTTCCACAAAATTCTGTGATGTTGTCCCAACACAAAATGATTATGTTAACTTAACTGTTTTCACAAATCTAAGTTTATTGAACATTAAAACTATTAAGTTGTCCTTAAAAAACCCTCAAGAACTGTGTTGTTTCAACTCGTTTTAAATAAGTAGTTTGGACAAGTAGTTTTCTTGAGGCATTTATTGGTATTACGGTACGTAAATACTAATGTTGCATTTTAAAAAAATGCTGGGTTCCACAACTTCACAACTACAACTTCAGAATCAGAATCAGTTTTATTGCCAAGTGTGCTTCACACACACAAGGAATTTGTTTTGGCTACAGAAGCTTCCAGTGTACATAAAGTGACATGTGACAACACAAAATAAATCTGAAAAAATAAAATAATAATAATAAAAAATGATGAACATTAAACAGATGCGGTTAGTGAAGAAACCTGGATGTTGAGATGTATGTACAGATTGTTATAAATATACAGGTTATAAGGTGCTGTGTACAAGTGCGAATGTAGAAAGTATTGCATTGTGTATTGATATAAGGTGCTGTGTACAAGTGCGTATGAGAAAGTATTGCACATATTTATTGCACAGTAGGGGAATATTTAACTGTTCATAAGGTAGACAGCCTGAGGAAAGAAACTTTTCCTGTGTCTGGCTGTTTTTGTGCTTGGTGCTCTGAAGCGCCGACCAGACGGTAACAGTTCGAACAGGTAGTGTGCTGGGTGTAAGGCGTCCAGAGTGATTTTGCGAGCCCTTTTACTCACTCTGGAAGAGTACAGTTCTTGAAGTGTAGGAAGGGTTGTGCCAGTGATTCGTTCAGCAGTCCGGACTATTCGCTGTAGTCTACGGAGGTCGGGTTTGGCAGCTGAGCCGAACCAGACGGTGATTGAAGTGCAGAGGATGGATTGGATGACAGCTGAGTAGAACTGTACGAGTAGCTCCTGTGGCAGGTTGAACTTCCTCAGCTGACGAATGAACTTCATCATTATGTCTCAATAAAAATCGATTAAGTAACTTAATACTTTTTTTTTTACAATTTTAAGTTGATTGAACATAAAACAATTTAGTTGTTGCTAAAAAAAACTGCTAAAAAAGTTGCTCCTAAAAAAAGGACTTTGTTTTTAACTTTAAATAAGTAGTTTGGATGAGCAGCAAAATTATATATATTTTTAACACACATTTTAGTCCATCAACCTTCACTGTAACAAAATTCTGAGTTCCATACAACTCCATCTTCTCTCAATGCAAATCAGTTAAGTTAACTTAATTGTTTATTGTTGTTACTGTACGAAAATACTAACTTTGCATAAAAAAAATACCAATTTAACCACTGATCTATAAATACATCTGTATGTATACTTCTCCACACATTGTTCTTGCAACCTTCAAAAAATCCTGAGTTCCACACAATTCCTTCATGCCATTCAAACACAAATTGATTAAGTTAACTTAATAGTTTTTTATGATTTTAAGTTGATTGAACTCTATGTAAATATTAATAAATAAATAAAACTATTTAACTATAAATCTATAAATACATCTGTAAACTTCTCCAAACATTGCACTCTATCAAACTTCACTGTAAAAAAATGGTGGATTCCACACAACTCCTTCATGCTGTCGTGACACAAATTGATTGTTAACTCAATTCTTTTTACAAATTTAAGCGGATTGAACGTACAATTTTTGTCCCCCAAAAATAAGCAGTTCAAACAAGCTGCAAGCATCATTTTTTGAGTGTTTGTTTAATCTTTCCATCGTCGTTTTCTTCCTGGTGAAGTGAAGTGCTGATCTTGAGAGTGTATTTGTTGTATAAGTCGAAGTGTGTGAGATACTGACCCTTTTACGTATGCGGTGTGTAAAGCTTTGTCACCACTGACCTCTCTCGCATGTTATGTATAAACACAATGCCTCTCCCAGAGATGCTAAGAAGAGAGAGCGAGCGTGTGTGTGTGTGTGTGTGTGTGTGTGTTCCTGTCTGCTCTCAGCAGGATTAACTCATATTTGCTACGTGTGGTTTTTGGAGGGCTTCTGAAAAGGCTAAGTAAACAGTCTATGATGAATGGTTTGGCTGTTTCCCCCTGTGCTGATGCACACAATCACCTCACTATCCCTGACTGGGTGTGGCCCACACAGCTGACCACAATGAGCTCTGTGCGCCAGACAACGCTCCCCATGAAACCCAATCCGGCTAAGGAAGCAACTCTTCCACCCCCCCTCCTCCTCCTCACCCGACTCTAGAAATAACCAGAGAACTTTTCCTGAAATCAAATATATTTCCTAGCGTTTTACCGAGCTGTAACTGCTCTTGCCAAAGAGAGAGAGAGGAATATTTAGCTGTGAGATGTGTGGCATGTCGCTTATATGCCTGTGCTTCACTCACAGATGAACATATGGAGCAAAAATAGTGCCAAAAGCATTTAAAATAAAAAGCTTGTCGAATAGCAATAACTGAAGCAGCAAGTTTGTACGTCTTAAAATTGACCATAGATATTTATTTAAGATGTGAATATTCCAACTAAAAGTGTTTCACATGCATTTTCATACTTAAATTCAATACTTCATATTCACCTTCCAGAATTCATATCCAAAATATTCATTTCAGTTCAAAAGATTGCCAGCACTTGTTAATACAATGCATTTGTTTTCAGTTATTATTTAGGTGTGTTCATATAGAACATAAATAATGCCAAAAGTATTTGAAATAATGTCAGCAATAACTGAAAAAGTATATATAATGCGTTGAATTACTACAAATATTTCACACACATTTTCATACTTAAAGGGCACCTATGGTGAAAAATCTACTTTTCAAGCTGTTTGGACAGACATATGTGTAGGTATAGTGTATATACCATCATATTGGGGTGATAGGAACACACTTAGTATTATTTTTTTTTTCAATTTAACAACACAAAAACGGTGGACCAATTGGAGCGGTTTTCAGATCAACCGCAACTTGACGTAGGAGTGCGGTCCCCCCACCCACCGAATTGATTGACAGCTGCGCGCATTAACATGTCCCGGTAGTCACGTGTATAATCATATCAACAAGACCAGACGTGCGCAAAGCAACCTGGAATAAAAGGTCTGTTCAGTTTGCAAGGATCATCAATCATCATCAAATGTGATCAAGAGTGAGTTTTACAAGTTTAACACGTGTTTAAAACAGTGCTTGTGTGTTATGAATTACAGCGATTCACTTTACTTCATCAGCACAGCCGCGTGTCAGAACAATTATAAAAGAAGATGCTTCAATCCCGGTTTTTGGAGGTTAAATCGGGTTTATTTTGTACATTAACAACAAATAACCATACAGCAGTGGAAATTAACCTGTATCCTGTCACATATGCGTACAAAAAGAGTGCAAAGCTAAACGCGCGCTCTGTCTGTCTGTCTGTGTGTGTGTGTGCGTGTCTGCTGTGCTGTGTGTGTGTATCTGTGTGTGTGCGCGCGTGAACTTTGTAACGACATTGTGTGCGACTCATCGTTAACTCAACACAGCAAATGCATCAAATACCAATTGGTAAAGTTCTTACTGTAGTATTTCTCACAAACGCTACGTTAGATCTGCTTCCTTTATGTCTGTCTGTCTGACGCAGCCAAGGGGGGAGATTAAGGCACGCTGAAAGGCACGTAGAAACGGTGGGCGGGGAGGACTAGCCTTAAAGATGCAGTACAGCAAAACTGCCACCTAGTGCAAAAATGTAGAAAATAGAATCTTATAAAAGGTATAATAAAAAATCTGATGGGTGTTTTAAGCTGAAACTTTACAGACACATTCCGGAGACACAAAAGACTCATATTAAATCTGAAAAAAGGGGTAACCTAGGTGCCCTTTAAATTCCATGCTTCATATTCCCCTTACAGGGGAATCCCCTATACACACACACACACACACACACACACACACACACACACACATATATATATATATATATATATATATATATATATATATATATATATATATATATATATATATATACACATAAATGTATATATATATATATATATATATATATATATATATATATACACACATATATATATATATATATATATATATATATATATATATATATATATATATATATATATATATATATATATATATACATATATATATATATATATATATATATACATATATATATATATATATACATATATATATACATATATATATATATATATACATATATATATACATATATATATATATATATATATATATATATATATATATATATATACATATATATATTGCATTGAATTAACAAGCATTTTAATGACATGATTTGCCAGGGTTTGTATTTTTAGGTCCTGAAATTTACTATAGATATTTATTCTATGGCAAGATTGGAAGCACTTGTTAATTCAATGCAAGTTTTAAGTTATTATTTACGTGTGTTCATATGGAAAAAAAATTATGCGAAAAATATTTGAAAAAAATGTCGAATAGCAATAACTGAAATAATATATATAATGACATAAATAATATATAAATCCAGGAAAATGCTATTGAAAAAGCTGTTTTCAAGATTTGAAAAGTGCTTAGACTTTGGGCTGAGGGCTTGAAAATTTGATAATAATTTATAATAATTTGTTACTAAATGGGTAATAATTAACTATTTAAATAAATTAAATATATATTTTAGCTTTTGCATAAAATTAAAACACTAGAGCCTGCAGATTGATCTGCCTGTCTTCTTTCAATCTGCTCCCTTTGCTTAAACAGTGCGAGAAGACTAAATGAATGTAGATTACCGCTTCATGAGTGAACAATGCATGAAATTAAAATAAATATAAGTTTAAGATGTGAGCAAATGACATTTAAAAGAGTAAATGACAGTAAATTGTGTGACTTTAAATACTATAACAAATTTGAGAGATTGGATATATATAAAATGTACAGTTGAAGTCAGAATTGTTAGCCCCCCATGTTTATTTTTTCCCCCAATTTCTGTTTAACGGAGAGAAGATTTTTTCTGCACATTTCTAAACATAATAGTTTTAATAACTCATTTATAATAATGATTTATTTTATCTTTGCCATGATGACAGTAAATAATATCTGACTAGATATTTTTCAAGACACTTCTATACAGCTTAAAGGGATATTTAAAGTCCTAGCTAGGTTAATTAGGTTAACTAGGCAGGATAGGGTAATTAGGCAAGTTATTGTATAATGATGGTTTGTTCTGTAGACTGTAGACTATATATATACATTAAAAGGCGCTTGGAAACTGTTTAAAAAGGGTTTATATATGAGATTGAATTCTACTGTACTCATACCTAGATTAGCCAGATCCTCTAGTACTGCATACACACCTAGAATAAGACAAATGTGTGAACAGTGACGTTATAAAGAGTGTGTGTACAGTATGTGTGTGTTCAAGGTCAGGAAAAACTGATTCAAAAGGCTTTGTTTGAATGTGTCAAAGAGCTGGAACTATGCAGAGTAAAGTGGGAAGTAATTCATCAGAAGTGACTGCTTGTGTTTGCTGGTTGGGGTGTATGTTTGATAGATGATTTAAGTCATTGACAACACTTTTGAATAGAATTATTGTAGGGACTGATATCAGGTGGACTCTCATCCCCTGTTTGAAAGATGAAGATGTTTCATAATTTGCTCTATTGTATATTTTTCATGCACAATGTTTAATAAGTACACTTTAAAGTGGGCAGTGTGTAACAGAAGGGTATTAAAGCAAATACGTTTCATAAGAATTAGCAGAAAAGCTCAGACCCATGAGGCGAGTTAATATTACATCGCTGTGTAATATTTTAATATCATAAACGTCAAGTGATTATACTGATTTGTCAGCCTGATCTCACAAGAAAACATAAGTATTTTAAGTTTTGTCTGTTTAGTGGCTAATTCGTCTGAGTTCAGTTGTACGAAAATGCATTATTTTAAAAAGGAGGCGTGGCACCCAACCCCACCCCTAAACCAATCATTGGGTGATGAGCTAATCATACTATATTGTACGAATTAGATCGTACAAATTGATACACTGAAAACCCTAATAAGTTGACTGAACTAAATTAGTTGAGTAAACTCGTGGCCTCAATTTAATTGAGTAATGGAGTCTCCCAAAACTTTCATATTTAAGTTAATCTAACTTGCTGGTTTTGTAAACTATACTTAAATTGTTCAGTTCACCAAACTTAGTACTTAGTGTGTATATATATATATATATATATATATATATATATATATATATGGGCAACGCAGTGGTGCAGTAGGTAGTGCTGTCGCCTCACAGCAAGAAGGTTGCTGGTTCGAGCCTCGGCTGGGTCAGTTGGCGTTTCTGTGTGGAGTTTGCATGTTCTCCCTGCGTACGCGTGGGTTTCCTCCGGGTGCTCCAGTTTCCCCCACAGTCCAAAGACATGCGGTACAGGTAAATTGGGTAGGCTAAATTGTCCGTAGTGTATGTATGTGTGTGAATAAGTGTGTATGTGTTTCCCAGTGATGGGTTGCAGCTGGAAGGGCATCCGCTGCATAAAACAAATGCTGGATAAGTTGGCGGTTCATTCCGCTGTGGCGACCCCAGATTAATAAAGGGACTAAGCCGAAAAGAAATATATATATATATATATATATATATATATATATATATATATATATATATATATATATATATATATATATATAATGCATGTGTAATAATATACTATGAAAAAATGTGTCAATTTTAAATAAAAAATAAGTAGCCATTTACTCACATTATGATGAATATTTATACCTGAAGCAATTTCTTTTCTGATTTAATAAAAAGACCTTGCACTTAAAAGGTTGCACATATTATAATTTTACAGTCAAGGCTACATTTGTGACCTATTTTTTTTTTTTCAAAGGATTAATTATGATTTTGAGCTCACTACACTTGAAATCTTAGGCCCATCACCTGACTTAAATCCAAAAGAACATACAAAATGAAGCTCGGATTTAATAGATGAGACCCACAGAACCATCAATATTTTTTCACTCTGTTGAAGTCTGTGATAGAATCACACGTGAGCAACGCATGTCTATTCATTCTCCATATTAGAGGTGTCTTTAACCTCTTAAGGCCCAAGGTGTTTTTTTACATGCATTTTTTATTTCTCTTTGCTATTTGGGCTTGTTGGAACCTAATTAGAATAAAAACCTAAGAATCATCTTGTGATATGATGTACTTATAGAGAAAAATGATATCCACATATGTGGACTCGTGGTCCGAATTTACATAAAACACTTTTTCCTGAATTTTTTTAATGCATGTTTAACAATTTTTTTTTTTGAACTTGCTTTGACTATCAGAGAGTAAAAACAGATTTTTTCCCTATTTTAGACAGTTAAAAATAGTGTTTGGAATGTTTCATATGCTGCAAAACAGTTGCAGGATGACACTGTATGTCTGTAACAAAATATAAAACGTTCAAAGTATTTTAAAAAGCCACTTAAGAGCTAAAATGTGCTGTCCAGCCATGTGGCCACTATAAGCCCTTGTTGGTTAAGCTGCCATCACCAAAAAAGCCTTTATATAAAGAATTATGTTTCAGTAGTTCAGTACTTCTTCTTTGTGTCATTCCATTGTTATTTAATTATTTTTCAGATTATTTTGTTTTGTTTTATTCTTATGTTTGTATTATTTGGGTTTTTACCTAAATCTGCTTGAATTTCATGTCAACAGGTCCTTTAGAAATAGTTTTTCCAGGAAAAAGCATGACATGTTCAATACTTATTTTGATCACACTTTATTTTGATGGTTCGTTTGTTGAATTTAAGTTACATTGCATCTACGAGCCAACTAATTCTCATTAGATTATAAGTAGACTGTTAGTGTTGGGGTTAGGGTTAGTGCAAGTTGACATGTACTTGCAAAGTTTCTTATAGTCAGTTAAATGCCTGTTGAAGGAGCATATCAACAGATATTAAGCAGACAGTCTACTAATACTCAAATGGACCATCAAAATAAAGTGTTACCCTTATTTTCACCGCTATATGTTATTTCACACTGTTCAAAATGTCAATAAAAATCCCTGTGAACATCAAAACTCTAAATCAGGGTCTCAAAATGCTGTTTGAAGTGCAAATAAAGGCCAAAAAATGGTAATTAACAGAGATTTTTACAGTGTAAAAAGCATTACTCTTCTGTTTCTTATTACTATTGTAGTGTTATTATTTTTAATCAATTATAGTGTTTAATTTAGCCATCTCATTAAACTACACGTGTCATTGAGTGTGTTCACTGCGGTTGTCATGAGTGGTGGAATCTGCTGTTAATGTCTTTTCCAGTTTGATTTCTGGATAAAAGGTAGATGGAAAAGTGTGTTATATGGCATGACCCTCGGGAGATATGGTTGTCTTCTGATTTCCTCTCTCCGCTTCCCATTACTTGTCCTTTTGCTCAAGAGAGTGTCAAAGAGCTATGAGGCTGTCGAAACAGAAACCGGATGACAGACGGAGACCACAGGACACGGGCTATCAGGTGTTGAGAAGAGGGATTCAGGGTGAACGCAATGGGATCTGCTGATATGTCAGATGAGGGCACATCAGGCCAGCTTTAAAGAGATGATGGCTCTCTGAACGCTCCTGTTGAATTGATGGATGCGGTAAAGTGGAGGCAGATAGTGAGAGAAGGAACAGATTGAAGAAGTTGGACACATAGGCTGGCAAAAGGATGCTCTAATCAATCTATCTGACAACCTCTGCTCTGAAATCCTGTCGAGAATACAAACAGTGGGGGAAATAAGTATTGAACACGTCACCATTTTTCTCAGAAAACATATTTCTAAAGGTGCCGTTGACTTGATATTTTTACCAGAAATTGGTAACGACAAAAGAAATCCAAATATAAAAAGAAAACAAAAGTAATTAGTTCACAACATAAGTTATGTGTAGTAAAATTAAATGACGCAAGGAAAAAGTATTGAACACATGAAGAAAGGAAGGTGTAGAAGGGCAGGGAATGCCCAGACAGCAGCTGAAATCTCTCTGTAGTTCTTCAGCAACACTCTGCTTTTCATCAGTGTAAATTAATATTAGCTGTATAGTTTCATCATATTTATACATAAATATTACAGTTTCTTAAAGTTACAGACTTTATCATTTTGTGTGCCTGAATGTTTGACATAGCAGATTCTGCGATGTGACTATTGCGGATGCGCACATTGTGATATTCTCGCTGAAACGATATTTCAAGAGTTCCCACTTAGATATGCTTGGCGTATAAAGCAGGTTTGGCATGCTGTCCCGGGAGAGAACCTTGAGCTCGGAGATATTTGAGCCCAGGGCTCCCGCCCGGTCGATAAGCATATCAGGAGATCCAAGATCAGGTAGGTCTCGAGAGCTCCCCTTTTAGAAAAGGGAAGAAAAGGAGGAGATGGGGTGGAAGGGGGGATTCTTCCAAACGAAGATAGAAACAGTAGGGAGAAAATGATCCATTTATAGTAGACTAGGATCACTCTGATTGGATTATTACTGATTATAGATGAGTGGCCAGACGTGCTGAATCATATCACGTGCTCCTCTCGAAATTAGTTTATGAAACTTAGTGTAAGGTGAATTATTAATGACAGAGTTTTCAGTTTTAGGTTCAGTTTTAAATGTGCTTTTAAGACAGTTTACAAATTATACACAATTTAAGACCAGGACACACCAAACTGAATGTCAGCTGTTTAATTTGGTCAGGCCGTGAGTCTGGCCACACCAGAAGGTGGGTAGAGTATCCAAAATCTATACTCAAGTAGAAGTACAAGTAGTAATCTTAAAAGTTACTTGAATAAGAGTAAAAAAAGTATTCAATGAAAAAAATTACTGTTGCACTGTCGCCTTACAACAAGAAGGTTGCTGGTTTGAACCCCGGCTGGGCCAGTTGGCATTTCTGTGTGGAGTTTTCATGTTCTCACCGTGTTCACTTTGGTTTCTTCCCGGTGCTCCGGGTTCCCCCACAGTCCAAAGACATGCGCTATAGGGGAATTGAACAAACTAAAATGTTTGTAGCGTATGTGTAAATGCAATAGTGTATGGGTGTTTCCCAATGCTGGGTTGCACCTGGAAGGGCATACACTGCGTAATACACGTGCTGGATAAGTTGGAGGTTCATTTTGCTGTGGCGACCCCTGAAAAATAAATGGAATATGCCGAAGGAAAATGAATGAATGATATTTCCATTTTGGCTTTATAATCAAGGGGCTTTGCTGCCCTGGATACAGCAGGCACAATGATATTATGCAGCTCCTGAAAATAGTCCCCAGCTTGGTATCTAGGTAACCATGCTGTGTAATATCATTGTGCCTGCTGCAGCCATGGCAGCTATGTCTCTTGATTATTACGCCGGAATTAGAGTAATTTTCCTATACCGACCTTGAAAATAGCAACTTTTCATAGTGATTATAGGTGGTTATACGTTGCTAGGTGGTTGCTAAGACATTGCTAGGCAGTTGCAAGGGTGTTCTGAGTGGTTGCTGAGGCATTGCTAGGCAGTTGCTAGGGTGTTCTGAGTGGTTGCTAGGCGGTTGCTAAGGTGTGCTAGGTGGTTGCAATGATGTTCTAAGTGGTTCCTATGTGGTTAGTTGATCGTTTGGAAAAGTGGCAGAAGGTAGATTTTTTTTCAGATGAATTATCTGTTGAACTGCATCCCAATCATCACAAATACTGCAGAAGACCTATTGGAACCCGCATAGACCCAAGATTCTCATAGAAATCAGTCAAGTTTGGTGAAGGAAAAATTATGGTTTGGGGTGTTCTGAGTGGTTGCTAGGTGGTTGCTGCCCTGAATGCAGCAGGCACAATGATATGCAGCTCCTTAAAATAGTCCCCAGCTAGGTTACCGTGTCATGTAATATCATTGTGCCTGCTGCAGCCATGGCTGCAAAGTGCCTTGGTTATTACGGCGGAATTAGAGTATAGTTCCTATACCGACCTTAAAAATAGCAACTTTTAATTTTCGGTCTTTTAGTACCCAATGTAACGACAGAAAAGTCAAGCTTTAAATAGGAAAATGATCCAATCTCTTTTTTCTATTATTATTTGTGAGTGAGATGCTAATGGTCTAATCAGATTCAATGATGTATGCTAAGCTAAGCTAAAAGTGCTTCTTGCAGACTTGGAAATTGGCTGAAAGGATTAAAAAAATGGTAAAACTGTTTAATAGGGGAGTTGTAAAATGAGCCTGTTAGTAAAAAGGTTTGAACACATTTGACCACAAGAGCATTTACACTATGAAGGCAAAAATGTTCTTGACTAGCTCTGGTCGAATGTGGACATGCTCAAAAGTTTCAACCCCCCTTATTCCCTATATTTAGCACGGTCCACTAGTAATCAGATAAAACACAGCATAATACCAGGTGTAAACATGGGCTCAGCCTTATGTAATTGTGTGGGAAACACTGTGATATTGCGGTTTGTTGTGTCTCGGCTGTGTGTGGATTGAAGCACATTATAATAGACTCACTGATCTGTCCTTCATCAAAGGATGCCCACAGATAGACATGTTGGCCTTACTAGACAGAAATGAGACTGCTGCTAGTGCACACTTTTGCAGAATTATAAACAATTGATTCTTGTATAGGAAATTCAGATGGAGGGCAGGAATTATAAAACATAATGGGAGACACAGAGGAAAGTATATTTGCGATTTATACCATATTTCAAAGGGGAAATAAATAGATCATAACCACATATGTTGGGCATGATCCTTATTCCATGAAGAGGGCCGATTTTCTACTAAACTAAAATATATTTGCCTGTCATCGAGGAAGTAGATAAGCTAACACGTTATGTGAAAAATACTATAGTAAATACTATAGTGTTTGGAAGCATACTATAGATAATTAGTTGAATTAAACTGTGGTACGACACAACTCTAGTAATTAACAGCTTATTCAAGAGGCTTCAGTTTTCTAAATTACTATAGTTTTCCCCCATGCGGATATCTTCCAGACATCACGAAATAACAGATGAAAGCATACAAAAGCATGGACACATAGTCTACATTATTATTTATTTATTTATTTATTTATTTATTTTTTATGAAAGGGGGGGGGGGGGGTGCCACAATAATAACAATCTAGTTTTGTCGCAAGTGTTGTATTTCTTTTTTGTTCTGTCAACTTAACATCAACAAACATTTACCACTGCTGCACATATAGACGTTAACGTTACGTTGTTTATTCCACCAAAAAGCCATAAAGACATGGGTTATTGCTAGGCCCATACGGAATCCATACAGAATTCCGCAGATTTTACACAGGTTTTCCGCAGATTTTTAGCCCATCATTAATACTGTTTATTTACTTGAGTAAATGTGTGTAAATCTATATTTATTCAGTTTTTAAATTAATTACAGTAATATTATTGACTAATATGAAATTGTTGATCTGATTTATGTACAATGCAGTTTGTACAGTCATATTGTCTGTATTTTAGTAGAGATATTATATATATATTATATGAGAGACTCACTTTGTTTACCAAATAAAGTGAATCTAATTGGATTTGCATTTAAACATTAAAGAAAAGTTAAAAAGATATTACTTTTTATTTCACGTATTAAGGTTTTAGTTATGATACTCCCAAAATAATTCCACAGATATCTGCAATTTTTTACCAAAATTTTCCGCAGAAATAGCAAAAAACCTCCACAGATTCCATCTGGCCCTAGTTATTGCTAAACAAGATGGAGATTTCATTACAGCCATCATATGGCAGTGTACGTTATTTATATTCTCCTGGATTTTGTATAAGCGTGGTGGTGTTTGTATCTGATTTCTATTTAACACATTAACATATTTATACACATAGCTAGGCCTGTATATAATCTTTATTAGTGCTGTCAAATGAATTATCGCATTCAAAAATGTTTGTACACATGGATGTATTAAATAAATGTTTATTACACTCTCAGAAAAAAAGGTACACGGTGGTACAAATAAAGTTCCTTAAGGAACGGTTTTGTACCTTTGTAAAAGTTGTACCTTATATGGTACAGAAAAATACTCTTATGATACTGTTCTGTACCTTTTATGGTACAATTGAAATGAAGGTATACAATTGTTCTCATAAAAAAGGTACATAAGTGTTGGACAACTCCTTTATTACAATATCTATGAAAATAAATATGACTGGAAAGGCAAAGTGATTTATGAATAATTTCCATATTAAAACATGAATCCTCATTTAAAAGCACAAGTTCAAAGATACTCATAAACATTAATTATTAAGTTCTATAATACAAAATAACTGGTAAGAACTGGTAAAGAAACTTTTTTGTAATCTAAAACATTATTTAATAAATGTATTTATTGTTTTATATTTACTGAAAATAAATCAACACATTTTGGATAAAGCTAAATGCCTTCCTGAAGGAACACATTTGACACTGTTAAGGTACAAAGTGTCTTGTCACCGTAGTGGTGCCTTCATGGATCAGATTTGTACCTTTGATGAAGGTACAATATTGTATCTGCAGGTTTTAAAAACCAAACCATCCCAGTGACAAGGGTTTGTACATTCTGTGGTAAAACATTGCTGCCTTTTCTTCTGTTTTTCAGCCAATTTCTCAAACTTTCCCCCCTTTATGAGCAAAAACTTTTGGAAGTCTTTAAAAGCTGCTTGGCATTTCTTAACTTTGGCCAATTTAAAGAATTATAAACAACACAAAACATAGATAACGATGAAATTTTGATGTTCTGATAGCGATTCCTATGTAGAAGAATAACTTCCTGCCCTCCATCTATATTTCGTGCGTCATCAATGACGTTATGTGAAAACAACATATTATGGGTACGTAATTATGTTGAGTCTCCAAGAGAAATCTTGTATAATTAAAAAAAAAAAAAACTTTAATAATAACACAATTTATATCAGGATATCTCTTAAAATAATGCTTGTGTGTTGTGTATTTTGTCTTGACAATATTCACTTGATGTCATGTATGACGTAGGTTGGTAATTCCCCTATTTTCTCTATTATTAGTCATTTCAGTCATTTAAAAAAAATACGTTGGTAACGCACCATTTGCTACTTTCTTATTACCTGCTTATTATTAAGATATTAACTGTTTATTAGCACTTGTAGAGTATGATTTTATTTTACATCCGTAAATGTCTACACCCACTACCTTATTAACTATTATTAAGCTGCTAATTAGTAGTTTATTGAGCTGAAAGTCTAATTTAATCAACCCAGGCTCATTCTGAAAATGTAGTCCCGTGGACGTTTCTGAAGACCGCGAAATACATGCTGGGAGGTACGTATTTTTGCAGTGTTTATTTTCGCGAATCCACGAGAGGCCGCTGTGTGTGCTTTTTCAAATCTCTCTCGCGAGTGCCGTTCGCGACCGCTGTTCTGTTCTCGCGTAAACCCACCAGAGGGTCGATCAAAGGTCTGTCTTACTGACTGACTGATAGAATGAGTGACTGACTAGCCGGCCGACCAATCGACTGACCCACCCTCCTACTTCCCTAAACCCAACCAATTTTATCGATTGACCTGCCCTCCCACTTACTTCCCAAAATCCAACCAACGATTTACAAAAGCCGTCCAGAAAAAGAAAAGCCCTCGTCTGATTTTTACCACATTTTCGGATTTTACCACATTCTCACCCTGTTATTCACTTATTCATTTTATCTTTTTGGATTCTGTTTTGTTCTTACCTGATTTCTGGACCAGCTCTTCCCCGAACTCGAACCCCATCGTCGCCGTGGTCATCTCCTCTCTGCTTCTTAATCTTCACAGAATATTTGAGATAAACCAACAGTTTAATTATTAGTTAACTCTATTATTTAAGTGAAATTCTCATCCACCTTTTAAATCTAATAATACAATGAATAAAAAAAAATGAAGTAATAATACTAGATATGCACTTTTCCTTAGGAAGATGTAAATAGGATTTTCCGTGGCAAAACGCTGGGGGACAATTCATTACTATATTTTTTGGTTGCTAGGTGGATGCTAAGATGTTCTGAGGGGTTGCTATTTTTCAGTTTTAAATCAGTTTGTTGTACGTCAACAAATTAAAGTCAATGGAAAATGTCTGAAATGCATCCGAAATTCTGGAATGAGTCATATGTACACCCACCCAACACTTTATTAGGTACACCTGTCCAACTGTGCGTTAACGCAAATTTCTAATCAGTCAATCACATGGCAACAACTCAAAGCATTTAGGAATGGAGACATGGTCAAGACGATCTGCTGCAGTTCAAACTGAGCATCAGAATGGGGAAGAAAGGGGATTTAAGTGATTTTGAACATGGCATAGTTGTTGGTGCCAGACAGGCTGGTCTGAGTATTTCAGAAACTGCTGATCTACTGGGATTTTTCACGCACAACCATCTCTAGGGTTTACAGAGAATGGTCTGAAAAAGAGAAAATATACAGTGAGAGGCAGTTTTGTGAGAGGCTTACCAAAATTGGACAATAGAAGATGTTGGAAAATGGAAAAATGTTGCCTGGTCTGATGAGTCTCGGTTTCTGCTGCGACATTTGAATAATAGGGTCAGAATTTGGCATCAACAACATGAAAGCATGGTCATCTTCTGATGGCTTTTTCCAGTAAGATAACGCATCATGTCATAATGCGTGAATCATCTCAGACTGGTTTCTTGAACATGACAATGAGTTCACTGTACTCAAATGGCCTCCACAGTCACCAGAACTCAATCTAATAGAGCACCTTTGGGATGTGGTGAAACAGAAGATTCACATCATGGATGTGCAGCCGACAAATCTGCAGCAACTGCGTGATGCTATCATGTCAATACGGACCAAAATCTCTGAGGAATATTTGTTGAATCTATGCCATGAAGGATTAGGGCAGTTCTGAAGGCAAAAGGAGGGTCCAACCCGGTACTAGTAAGGCGTACCTAATAAAGTGGCCGGTGAGTGTGTATGTATATATATATATATATATATATATATATATATATATATATATATATATATATATATATATATATAAACAGGTAATTAATTACAGGAAAGATAGAAACAGGTCTGTAAAAACCATGTAAAACAGTGTACAATGAATGACTGCAAGATCAAATTATTGCACAAGTTCAGTTAATCAGAGTAGATGTTCCAAACCAGCTTTACAAAGAAAAGTGCCTTACAAGTCCGAGAGAACAATCTAGTGTCATCAATAGCAAGCAAACTGTCTTATAGATGTTGAAAGGAATATTCTTAATTCAATACATAAACTGTATGGACTACATCTGTGGCCACATGGTGGGATATTTTTCCATTTTTTTTTTTACCCTTTCCACATTTTGAACTTTCCTATATTAAGAATATATCCATTATTTATGAGTTTGTTTTTCTTAAAGTTCCAAATCAGCCTCACAACTCCTGGCTTGTGTCCTTGTGTAACTTGCACACATACACACACACACACACACACATTATCCACTCACAGCCTGTGGAGAACAGAGGAAGGATAAGTTACCTCCAAATATATGCTTTGCATATCTCCCATGACCAGAATGTGTGTGTGTATATTTGAGGAAGTATGAACTCGAGGGATCCATCAATACATCTCAACTGTAGTGTTTCTGAGTGTGAGTGGAGAAACACTTCCAGATGTGATCCAGATAAGCACTTTTTTTTCATGTCATGGCTGGAGGAGTGTTTGGCCAGTCGTCCTGAACTCTGCTTATATCAAAGTGATTTACAGGCCAGGGGATCAGGGAATATGTTGTTTGGGAACCTAATGTTAGCTAAGATTAACAAATGTATTTCTCATTTTAGCTAAAGGGATAGTTCAGCTATAAATTTAATGTGCTGCTAATTTTTAAGACATACACTACCTGACAAAAGTCTTGTCGATCCCAGTTGTAAGAGCAACAAATAATAACTTGGGTTCAAGATGATCATTTTGAAAAGTGGCAGAAGGTAGACTTTTCAGATGAATCATCTGTTGAACTGCATCCCAATCATCACAAATACTTCAGAAGACCTATTGGAACCCGCATGGACCCAAGATTCTAATAGAAATCAGCCAAGTTTGGTGAAGGAAAAATCATGGTTTGGGGTAACATTCAGTATAAGGGAGTTCTGCAGAGTGGATGGCAACATCAACAGCCTGAGGTATCAAGACAATTGTGCTGCCCATTACATTACAAACCACAGGAGAGGGTAAATTCTTTAGCAGGTTAGCGCTCTTTCTTATACTTCAGTCTCCACATGAAAGTTCCAGAAAGCAAAGAAGGTCAAGGTGCTCCAGGATTGGCCAGCCCAGTCACCAGAAATAAATATTATTAAGCATGCCTGGGATAAGATGGAGGAGGAGGCATTGAAGATGAATCCAAAGAATCTTGAACTCTGGAGTCCTGCAAGAACGCTTTCTTTGCCATTCCAGATGACTTCAATAATAAGTTACTTGAGTCAATGCAGAGATGTATGGATGCAGTCCTCCAAGCTCATGAGAGTCAAACACAATATTGTATGACTTTGTATTCTATACTGTACATTATTTCTGTTAAATGACAAGACTTTTGTGAAAGCAAAGTCAGACCTTACTGTCCTAATTAACTAATTAGAAATCAAGGCATGATCATGTTTTATTTTGGTAAAATAAGTGTAATCTAGAGGCTTTTGTCTTTCATATAAGCCACTTCTGATACCAAATGATCAACTAGAAGTCAAGTTATTATTTGCTGTTCCTAAAACTTGGTTAGGTGACCAGACTTTTTGTGTTGTACTTGTGATGCAGAGCGCTCGGGTTCAAGTCCGGTGAAGCACACCTCCACAAAAGAGATAAAAACAATGTAAAGTCAAGATAAAACTATGTGCTAAACACTATTGGTTGGGTTTAGGGAAGGGTTTAGGTCAGCTTGGTGATCTGTAAAACAAGCCCTGCCTCCTTGTGGATGTGTACAGACGTTTATCTAAAATGTACAACAAAGTAATACCCTAAGTAACAATTTTAGATGTACAAAAATCTAGAAAGCGCCCTCTTGTGGATTTGTTATCTTAAATGTGCAATGAAACGCACTCGGAAATATTCATTTTAAATGTCGCAAAAATGTAGCGAGGCCAATACTAAATCCATAGCCTCCAATAGTTCCAAGCCTGGAACTTATTGCAATTTAATCACAAAATACAATCACTAATGGTTTCATCTGAAAATCAGTACTGCTATACAATAATTTACATTTTGGGGTGTTGATGTTAATCCTATTATGGTGATGCCGATTCACACGGGGCTTCAGCATCAATGCTTGACGGAAGGCGCGTCTGAAGTTGGGGCTGACGTGATCATCAAAGCGGCGTCACCCAATGAAATTAGTCCGCAATCGGCTACTGTCTGACCTGGGGTATTTGCATAAAGTGATCTGATTGGCTGATGATTCGGTTGACACTTAAAAAGTTGAGAAATTCCCAACTTCTACAGCAAGCAACGCCACTGAAGTGGCACCGACAGTTCCACAATTTAGTTCGGCAACACTTGACATCACCCATTCAAAGTGAATAGGAAGCGTTGACACTGACGTCCCACGTGAATGGGGCGTTAATGTTAACCAATAGATTCTTTCTTTTAAGTGTTGCTTGGTTAATAGATGTTTACAGTGCAAATAATCCACAAGGCAAAATAATTTCTGAGTTATAAAAGTGAGCTGATTTAAACGTGTACACACCGTTGACCCTAATAATGTGTCCTTGCTTGTTTAATGTCCTTGTTCTTCAGAAAAAACTTCCATGTCCCTCATATTGTAAGTTTTTCCGATTTTTATTTAAATCTTTGAACTCTTACCAACAGTTACTGTGCTTTTAAGATCTTTTTTGTTGCTTTAAGGACAACTGAGGGACTCATTTGTCAATATCAGACAAACATTTACTCAAGTAGACACTCAAGGCTCTCATTATAAATATGAGATAAACACTCACTGCCAATGTATTAGATACATGTGGCTAATACTGAGTTGGTGGCACTTTCACCTTTAGAACTGCACTACGTTTTTGTGGTGGAGATTCAGTAAGATGCTGGAAAGGTTCTTCAGAGTATTTGGTTCATTTTTCACATGATGGTAGAATGCAGATTATGTCGGCTGCACATCAATGATGCGAATCTCCATCCCAAAGGGGCTCTGCTAGATTGAGGTCTGGTGACTGTGGAGGAAGTTTGGGTTTGCTGAACACATTGTCATGTTTAAGAAATTAGGTTGAGGTGATGTGAGCTTTGTCACATGGCATGTAATCTTGGTAAAAGGATCCAAACTTTACTAGTCCCAAAAGAGCAATCCATAGGAAATCTGCAAGTTAACTGCAAGATAAGATTCTTAATTAGCAGGACTATTCTTTCCTTTCCATGAGCGGCACCATTGTCGCTTCTTCTACTGCTGTAGAAGTTTTGATGTTTTGTGTGCTCTTGGGTGGTTTTCTAGAGACCTTGCTTGTTACTTTTCTAGAAGATCAAACCAGTCTGGTCATTCTGGCATCATCAAGGCATAATTGCCAGCATTACTGCAACTCACTTGAAATTTTCTCTCTCATAACGTTCCTTGTAAACCCTAGAGATAGTTGATCCAGCTTAAAAGCACTTCCAAGATCCAGCTTTAAAACACTTCTAGCAGACCAGCAGTTGCGTTTAAAGTCTTTAAAATTAACTTGCTTCACATTTTCTTATGTTTAATTTTGGCCTGTCTTCAACTACTCCAATGCTGCCCTACATAAGCTACTATTGAAGAGAGGTTGTTACTTGTTAAGGGGAACCTATTTTACCCCTTTTTCCAGATTAAGGATAAGTCTTTTGTGTCTCCAGGATGTGTTCGTAAAGTTTCAGCTCAAAACATCAATCAGATTATTTATTAGACCTTTCAGAATATTGGAATTTTCAGCTCTGAACACATTGTAGCTGCTTTTGTGGCATATGCCTTTAATGCTGGTTCTCCCTGCCCACCTTTCCCACGTGCCTGCCAGAGTGTGCCTCAATCTCTGCCTCGGCTGTGTCAGATAAACAGCACAGTGACAGACATGAAGGAAGATGATCTCACGAAACGTTGTGAGAAATACTACAGTAAGAACTTTAACAATGATTATTTGATGTATGTGTTGTGGAGTTGATTCAAACCTTTCGATGAGTCACACACAATGTTGTTACAAAGTTCACGCACATACACAGACACACACATACACAGCGTGCAATACACAGTAATATCCACTGTTGTATGGATATCCGTTATGTTAATGTACAAAATAAAACTGATTTAACGTCCAAAAACTGGGATTGACACATCTTCTTTCAAAATTGTACTGACACGCGGCTGTGGTGATGAAGACGGCAAAATCGCTGTAATTCACTAAGATGCACTGTTTTAGAAACGTTTTAAACTTGTAAAACTCATTCTTGATCACATTTGACGATGACTGATGATCACAGAGAGCTAAACAGATCTTTTAATCAGTTGCAGTTGCTTTGTCTTGTTAATATGATTTACGTGTTACTACAGAGACATGCTAATACACGGCTGTCAATCAATTTGGTAGACGGAGAAACTGCACTCCTACGTCACATTGCAGTGGGCCTCAAAATGGGAGGGATTTGGATCCTATTTTAACGTCAGGAAATTTTAAAAAAGAGACTTACTGTCTTTATATCACCCCAATATGACTGTGGACACACTTTACCTACACACAGTCCTGTCCAAACAGCTTACAAAAGATGATTTCCATCATAGGTGGCCTTTAAGCCCTGCTCATATTGTGTGATTTCAGCCACGATTTGGTTGTGTGAGACAAATTTGGTAAATCTAAAAAAGATTTCTGTAATCATAGGCTAAAATCTGTTTATTTTTCATTTTCACAGATTGCCGATGGGTCTCTGTGTTTGACGCATCTTTACGCGTCTTGATTGTTGTGTTTAATCCGACATTATGACAACTGAGATCTTGCAGTGTGACATCAGAGCCTTGTTCGTTCAGTCTGACATGCCACAATTGTTTAGGATTATTAAAAATCAAACAGTGTGAGCCAGGCTATCCTTTGCAAGTTTTTGCATTAGCCTCATGTACATTGTAGTCACCTTTTCATTAGGGGTAGGAAAAGTCCCCACGATTAGGGTTGGAAAGGGTCATAACATTTCAAGTAAATTTCTGCAAAATGTCCCTGGAAACCTTGTCTCGGGAATTTTGGAAATATTCCAAGTTTTAAACTTGTAAATTTATGGGAGTTTATTATAATTACTTATAAATTTTAAGGAAGTGACTTTAAGGGGGATAGTGTGCAGGGGATGGTATTTTCTTAAAGGGCACCTATAATGAATATCAAGCTGTTTGAACAAAACTATGTGTAGGTATAGTATATCCACAGTCTTACTAGAGTGGTAGAAACACAATAAGTCTATTTTTTTTATTTTTTATTTCCTGACGTTAAAATAGGATCCAAATCCCTCCCATTTTGAGGCCCACTGCAACGTGATGTAGGAGTGCAGTTTCCTCGCCCACCGAATTGATTGACATACACATATTAACATGTCTCTGTATAATCATATCAACAAGACAGGACGTGCGCAAAGCAACTGGGATTAAAAGATCTGTTCAGCTCTCTGTGATCATCATCAAATGTGATCAAGTTTTACAAGTTTAAAACTTGTGACTCATTGTTCTCATCGACTCATTAACTCCACAACACATACATCAAATAGTCATTGTTAAAGTTCTTACTGTGGTATTTCTCACAAGCATTACGTGAGATCTGCTTCCTTCATGTCTGTCACTGTGCTGCTTATCTGACACAGCTGAGGCGGAGATTGAGGCACACTCTGCCAGGTACATGGTAACGGTGGGGGGGGGGAGAACTTGCATTAAAGGCACAGGCCACAAAAACAGCTACATGGTATTTAAAGCAGAAAATGCCAACATTCTGAAAGGTCTAATAAATAATCTGGTGGGTATTTTGAGCTGAAACTTTACAGACACATTCTGGAGACACAAGACTCATCTTAAATCTTGAAAAAGGGGTAAAATAGGTGCCCTTTAAGGTGCATTCACACCAGACTCAAAAAGCATCAAGCGCGAGTGATTTACATGATAAGTCTATGCAAAGACGCAAATAGACATCCTGCGGTGCTATTCGTGTGAAGGAAGTGACACAAATCCACGTCTATTGTGAAGGGAATTTGACGTACAAATGAAGCGAGTAAACTTAAAATGTTCACACGTCTATTTACTCGTGAATAGCGTGATTTATTCGCACAATTCACATCTGGTGTGAACACCCCATTAGTCTGTGTGTATGTGTGTGTTTTTTTGTTTTTTTTAACCTAAATGTTTGCTCAGTCGGTGTATCCGCTTATATAATGGTAAATCTTGGTGCACAATATCCTAATTTACCAAACTCACAGCTTATTCCCATAAATTCCCATTAATTCCCATATATTCTTGTTAATTCCCTTTGAAAGTTTCCAGCCTTGAAAATTCCCGGAATTTTGCAACTCTACCACATGATATGATTTTATTACCATACTTGTGTCACGATACAATATTACTGTATCACTTCACAATATTATTGTGATTATTGTTCTGCAAAATAGTGCAATTATGCACCAAAATATCAAATTATGTGCCAAAAGGAAAACTTAGGCAGCATCTTTCAGCTAAAATACCTTTTTTTTCTTTTTTTTTTTAACTAAACAGGACCGTTCTCAGTGTGTGTATCTCACTTCAGTTGTGTTGCTGGAATGCAAATAAATGAGATTGTCAAGCAGACAAACTAACCAACACTTTAATGAAACCCTGTCATAAAAGTTGTATGCACCTTTCTGCACTGCCACCATCTTTATTTTACATCTCTATACTGAAAGCGACCCTGCTCACCCGGGTGGAAAAAAAAACACCATTTTCTGTGGTACTATCTATCTAAATATTCAGCCAATTAGTCTAATAAAAGATTGGTGATATTCCAATATGGAGATCCGGTTTCAGTATAATATTGCAAATTTATTTGAAATGAATTAATGTGTTTTGTGTGGAAGCGGTGTGCTGTGAAAGTGCTTTGTATTTTCAGTTTCACGAGTTTCTTATCAGTGCTGACCATCTGCAGTTTGACATAGAGCTGTCCAGCTGAGTCTGGAATAAAACCAACCTAGTAAAACAGTCTGTTGGATCAGCTCACACACACACCTCTGTTATGACAGCTGGACTGGATACCTGTGAGAAAGATTGCAGGAGGATTTCCTTGAGGAGAATGAACACCTGATTACAGTAAATAACTTAGTCTTATCGTTTTTGGTGCTGATAAATGTAATTATTTTTGACAACAAAGTAGTAAATAAATCTGTTAATGTTTTTACTAGCATGAACAAACAATGAACGATACATTTATGACACTACTTATTCATCTTTGATAAAGCTCATTTATGTAATATTTCATTGTTACTTGATACCTCACAATGGATTAAAGTATGTTTATCGATTTTAATAATGCATTAATTGTTAAAATATCATTAATAAATGCTAACATTAACTAATCAATTGGCCATTATATTAAAGTGTTGCAAAGAGAAGAAACGAAGAAAGAAAGATACACAGAAAGAGGAAAGGTTGTTAACTTTGATATGTTACTGGCCATTTCCTTGTATTTTAATGTGTGATATTTATTTATTTATTTTTTTATGAGTTTGATAATAAATGAGTATTTTACTTGAGGCTATTAATTACTATGGTTTTACCATGTTACAAATGATTTTTGGTAGAATTTCTATGTCAAACAAATGGTTATCATCAGTGTTGGGTAAGTTACTATTAAAAATTAATAGAGTACAAATGACTGACTTCTACTGGAAAATTGTAACCTGATTACATTAATAATTACTTCATGTAAAAAGTAATCCAATTACAAATTATTTTACTTTGAAGTTACTTTTAAAACATAAAATAAACCTACAAAAATACAAAATAAACTGCAGGTCTTTCAGTTATTTAATATTCACTTAAAAACATTACAATGGGTTGATCACAGCAGCTTGACAAATTCAAAAGATTTAAAGAGATAGTTCACCCAAAACTTAAAATTCTCTGATCATTCACTTGTTCCGAACTTGTTCGTCTTTTTATTTTATTTATTTTTTGAACAAAAAAAGAAGACATTTAGAAGAAAACTTGATACCCGTAATCATTGACATCCATAGTATGCAAAAGCACTGCAGTGTTTGGGTGTTCGTTGTTTGTCTGAAGTAATTAGTCTACTGAAATGTGTATATTCCATACAAATCATGAAGCTGATTGGTCAGTTCTTGTCACGTGACTTGCGGTTTTCAATTATGTGCACCTGGAAAATGTGAGCGCATGCATATTGGGAGCGCATATTGAGCATGCTCGCATTTTCCAGGCGCGACCAGTCAACATGTCACCAAGCCACGCGCCTCCATTGGAAATAACGAACTTGCGTGCACAAAATAAACAATATGTAGACAGCCCCATATACAGCTACGCTTCTTTTCACATTTTGAGAAGTTATCTTCACTTCCGGTTCTGCACAAAATCCAATTTGGACTGTGTTTTTGGCCGATGTCCTCATTGGTGACGAGTATTGCTGTAGAATGCTTTCTGTTTAAGTGCTTGAACAAGTTGCTGGTCGAGTTAAAAGCAGTCGAAAGTTCTTTAGAGACTGGACTGAATTTCACAGCAATATTTTAGTTTTTCTGCTCAGTGAAATCAAAATAATGTCTGTATTTCCACAAGAAGAAGCAAGCTCGTGTTCTCCAACAATTTAAAAGCGAATGCTCATTAACTGACGTGGAAAACCTGATTTAGAAGAAGCATTTTTTTCTTCTAAAAACTATTTGTAACGCAAGTAAACTGCACAATTTACACAAATTACACAAACTTAAAATGTAATTTGTTATATGACTGCATTCCCTAAAATGTCATTAAAATAATTACTAAAACTAACTAACTGGCTTTTACAAATCATATTGCAGGATAAAAATGACCTTAGTCAGGTTGAATCACACACTTAATGAGAGCGTGCTGCGAGGGAAGAGGCACTCATCATGATCAGGTCTGTTTTTTCACAGCAGATGAGTCAGTGTACTGTTCTAGTAACTGAATAACTCAGGATATTGGTTTATTTCAAGTCAGAGGGAGTATTCGGTATGTTAGTACTGAAGACGCAAACCGCTTCACGACAACTTCGTTCAATTTAATGAACTGTCTCGACCGCTTCACTTTGAAGATCCGGTTAAAAACAAACGATTCATTCGCCCGTCATCACTACAGGCAGTCAGAAACAGAAACAATGGCAGGCTGGAGATTTATATTTCTGCAATGGATTCTTGTTGTTTTTAACTCTTGATAACTGCAAGAAACACGACATCCAAAAAAAAAACAAATTGATGCAAAGCACTACAGCCGCACCCCACCTCCAGCTAAACAACAAATGATTGACATCAGTTCACGTTCTCCAGGTTATTGCTTTTATTGTTGAGAAGATGCAGCCACTGTCTAACGCTACTGTAGAAGTGACTACGTTTTGTAACCTAGTAAGATGTTTTCTCTTTTTGAAAATGATGTACACATTTGGTAAAGCCACATGAAGAAATTTATTCAGTGTAGAAAGCTCAAAGATTTATTTTGTTTTGGCAATGTTTTTTTATCGTCTTACTGTTCATTTTGTTATTAAACATTTTAAAGGTTTAAAATCAGTTTTTGCTTTAAAGGGCACATAGTTTACCTCTTTTTTATGATTTTATATTAATAATATGGTTCTTCTGAGTGTGCCAGTTTAGGTTCAGTTCAAAACACAATTCAGATTTTTTATTATAACGTGTTAAAAAGTGTCATGTTGGGGGCGTGTCCACAGTTCGCTGATTTAGGGGTGTGTTGCTTCACATGTAGACTAGTTTCGGCTTCCCGCCAACGTAACAAGGGGGCGGGGCCATGACCCGCTCTGTGTTTGCAACACAGACAGGCAGATTAAAAGGAGGAGGAGAGGATCAGCATTCAGTCGTACATGTACGACTCGGACACAGACCAAGCAGAAAGTACAAAATCATTTGTGTCTTTGTACAGTTTTACAGCCAACTGTGTGCTAGTTTCAAGTGCCGAGCTTGTACACAGAAACTAATAACCACGCACACTGAATTAACTTTGACTGAGGCACTGGATGCGCCACTCGAAGCCGCGACACGGCACACCAGATACTCTCTGTGGCGCGGCAGAGACATGAAGTGTCCCGAATCGTCACGCCACGCATTTTTGAATTCTAAACACAGGTTTCTGCAGCTGTCCGCGGCGCCCAGCCATCGACTTGAGTGTACCCTGATAGAAACCTATGTTTAGAATTCTAAAACGCATGCTAGTTAAGATCACAGGGAGCTTCTGGGATCGCGAGAAATGCAAACGGCTGAAGTATAAGGTAGACTCAATGAGAAGTACACATGTTTGCAAACCTAACTTAAGATACAACCGATAATTCCGATTAGACCGATATTGTGGAGAATATTGCTCTTGTGTTGAGCCCAATGAGCCTTACATCTTAAAATAGAGCAAGGGTGTTCCTTTAATGATATTGCTTCGACTCACGCTGAAAATGGCGGACGTGAATCAACAAACTGAGGATATGATGACGCGCCTGTCAATCAATATTGGTGGGCGGGGGGACCGCTCTCCTACGTAAAGTTGCGGTCAGTTTGAAAATCGCTCCAATTGGTCCACCGTTTTTTATGTTGTTTAATTGAAAAAAAAGCTCTGGGTGTGCTTATATCACCCCAATATGACGCTCTATACACCATACATGCACATATGTCTGTCCAAACAGCTTGAAAAGTAGATTTTTTACCATAGGTGCCCTTTAATATAAATTATTTCATGTTAGTACTCTTAGGCTTTATTGCAGTCTTTATCTCAATGGACAGTAAATTTACTTAACTAATAGCTCAAAATGTGCAAAGTAGCAAACCCATTACACTACGTGCTGTCATTAATCTGTATATACAGCATGTATAGCTCAGGGCTCAGAAAGTTCTCAAAATATTCTTTTATTCTACATTTTGTGAAGGAAAATGAAGGTGTAGGTAATGTAGGTGGTTGTTAAATGCAGAGCTTCTTTATAAAAAAGGTGAAAAAACACCTGCATGTTCTGAAAGAGATCAAACCTCAGCCATGCAAGGAAAAGTAACGCAAAAGTAACTCAAAAGTAATATAACACATTACTTTCCATAAAAAGCAACTAAGTAATGCAATGAGTTACTTTTTTGGGGGAGTAACTCAATATTGTAATGCACTACTTTCAAAAGTAACTTTCCCCAACACTGGTTACCACAGCGGAATGAACCGCCAACTTATTCAGCATATCATTTATGCAGCAGATGCCCTTCCAGCCGCAACCCATGATTGGGAAACACCCATACACTCTTGCATTCACACACAAACACTACAGCCAATTTAGTTTATTCAGTTCACCTGTACCACATGTCTTTGGACTGTGGGGGAAACCAGAGCACCCAGAGGATACCCATGCCAACATAGGGAGAACATGCAAACTCCACATAGAAACGCCAATTTGCTCATTTGGGACTTGAACCAGCGACCTTCTTGCTGTGAGATGACAGTGCTAACCACTGAGCCACCGTGCTGCCATCTTTTATAATAATATTTTTTAAATATCTCTAAAAGAATAACAAAAAGCACAGAAGCATGATTACAGAAACAAATAATCCAAAAAAATACTAATAAACAAACAAACAAGTAAATAAATAAAAAATGACATAACAAAAAACCTATAAGACTGATCTAAATCTACTTCCAAATGATTAAGAAAATCAGTATATCACTAATGACCTATTAATGTAATTATCATTGTGCATAATGCATGGACATTCCCATCTCCTTATCTCTGTTTGTGGTGTTTCTAATAAACTGCAGATGTTTTCCTCAGATTCATACATGACTTTTTCAACCACACACCCCACGTGACATTTCCAGTCTGTTCTGTTGATGTATTGTGGTGTGGAAATGCCTTTGTGCTACGCACCAGATTTCGTATGATAAAAATAGCTTCGAGAAAATATGTTATGTTGTTTTTTCCCACTGATGTCTGGAAGCTCTGCTGTGAAGGGTGTGATCTCAAAACACACTCAGTCAAACAGCTAATGAATAAGGTGTGTGTGTGGTGGAAAACAGAGGACTTAATCTGCCGACAAAGGAAACTAGTTTATAATTCAAGCATGAATGTGGTTGACAGCTTGTGTTCAGTGGTGTGTGTGTGTGTGTGTGTGTGTTTCTTCTTGGTATTCACTACTTTACAGGGACCAAATGTCCCCTAAAATATGGTAATATCATTTATTTTTGACCTGGGGACTTTGTTTTTGGTATTTGTGAGAAAAATGGCTCATAATTATAATACACTTAAGGTATTACAATGTTGAGGTGGTTTATGAGGACATGTCCTGTGTCTGTGTGTGGGTGGTTGGGTTTTGACCGAGGTATTCCAATGTTGAGGTGGTTTATAAGGACATGTCCTGTGTGTGTATGTGGGTGTGTGGGTTTTGACCGAGGTATTCCAATGTTGAGGTGGTTTATGAGAACATGTCCTGTGTGTATATGTTGGTGGGTCGGTTTTGACTGAAGTAATCCAATGTTGAGGTGGTTTATGAGGACATGTCCTGTGTGTATGGGGGTGGGTAGGTTTTGACTGAGGTATTCCAGTGTTGAGGTGGTTTATGAGGACATGTTGTGTGTGTGTGTGTGTGTGTGTGTGTGTGTGTGTGTGTGTGTGTGTGTGTGTGTGTGTGTGTGTGTGTGTGTGTGTGTGTGTGTGTTTGTGTGGGTGTGTCGGTGGTTTTTGACTGAGGTATTGCAATGTTGAGGTGGTTTATGAGGACATGTCTTGCGTGTGTATGTGGGTGGGTGGGTTTGGACTGAGGTATTCCAGTGTTGAGGTGGTTTATGAGGACATGTCCTGTGTGTATATTGATTGATTGATTGATTTTATTTGACAATTCTAACAAAAATATACAAACAAGTCTAGTTAGACCAATTCATACATTATTTCAAAATCTGTCGAGGATAAAGTACACAGAAAAGCCACAGGCTTATTTCCATTGTGGTCCTCGATATTTTTTCAAATTAACGAGCAAATCATAAAATCCTCAACATCAACTATAAAACAACCACTTTTTAATTTCCCTTTTAAAATCACTCTCAATTTGAATCTCTTTAAAAATCGTGGGCAAAACATTCCAAACAGCAGAGCTAGTACACAAAAAAAGAATTTCTACCTGATTCACTCTTAAATCTATATGGATAAATATCCCTGCTACGTGCTCTTGTAGAATGACAAAGTACCTCACTAACTAAAACGTAATAATTAAGAAAATATTTTGGGACCATTTTCTTTAAAATCTTAAAAACCATCAATAATTTTAAAAATTTTACTCTATTCTCAACTTTTAAATTATTACTTTGGCTATAATGTTCATTATTTAAATGTGTCATTGGAGGTACTTTTATAACAATTCTACACAACTTATTTTGGGCCGTCTGCAATTTATTTTTCATTTTTTTAGAACTACCGCTGTACCAAAAAGCTGCAGCATAGTCAAAGTATGGCTGCACTAATGCACTTGCAAAATTTTTTAAAGTTTGGGTATCTAGGAGCTCTGCCTGTCTTGCTAAAAACCTAATTCTAGAACAAGTTTTTGAATGGACTACAACAGCCATCTTTTCACCTGTCAAATTACTATCTAAAACACAACCCAAATATTTCACTTCCTGTTTTGGAGTAATAATTTGATCCCCTACTTTTAAAATGTATATATATATATATATATATCTATATATCTATATATATATATAGATATATATATATATATATATATATATATATATATATATATATATATATATATATATATATATATATAGATAGATAGATAGATAGATAGATAGATAGATAGATAGATAGATAGATAGATAGATAGATAGATAGATATATATATATATATATATATATATATATATATAGATGTATAAATATATATCTAATTGTTTATTCTTGACAGTTATGATACGAGAAACAAGACATAAGTGAATAAAATCTTTATCTTTTGATATTCAAAACCTTTCAAAACATTTTTAAAAAGCCAGAAAGTTTGGAAGTTATTTTAAGATTTTTTTTTTGTCTCTTATGCTTGCAAGGCGTATAAGAAAATATCTCAAATAAAATAACACTGTGCAATATTGAAGTTTAAAATAACTGTTTTCTGTTTGAATATATTTTACAATGTATTTATTACAGCATAATCCCTTCAGCCTTCAGTGTCCAGTGATCTTTGGAAAGAACAAAGACTTTCATAAACAAAAAATCATAGTAATCAGTGTGTGTTTTTATTATTGATTAAAATCGAGAACTTCTTTTTTTGCTATTATTACAATTACGAATATTATGATTATCACGCTGTGGACACATCAGCATTAAATCACACATAAAAACGCTATCTACCTTTAACAGACGTCAATATGTGTTACATTTTTTTTCACATTTTAATAGCTTCAGCATGTTGTGCCACAAGCCCTGTGTTTTGAAGCCGCCATGTCAAGTTAAAATAGTTTTGTTGGAGGCGCGCATGGAGAACGTGCAAGAACGCGTCCTGAGTGGGTGCTGCGGTTTTTCATGCATCTTTGGTATCTCTGAAAAGAGAAGACACATGTAGATTTTCGACAGAGGTGGAAATAGCATACCGCAGACCCTGAGAAGTCTGAGGATCATGACAGCGAGAGGATCGACCAGTGCGGTGGGCTAAAATAGCGGCTAGACTTCAGTCTCAGCAAGGAATTAAAAAAGACATGTGTTTTTCTTTGTGTTGGTGGTTTGATTTTCTTTTTCCTTCGGTGGGTTGGTTGTTGATGGAGAGATTGTGTTGTTTGCTGATGGCAGAGCAGAGCCGGGTTAATGCTGGCTTTTCTGCTGCATTCTTATTCTCTCACCATAGCATTGCCAGACAAATCTCGGAAATCCACTGTGACCAACTTTTATTAAACTAAAGTCTGGAGCTTAAGTCCTTATGTTTCCTTAACACATACCAAACCCCTGTCACACTGAAGCCCCGGACCACAACATGGCTGTCAAGTTAATTCGATTATCGCGTTAGTTCAACCAAAAATAAAAAAGTTCTGCTAGCATTTACTGTCAATTCAAGTCTTTAAGACTTTTGTTCATAAGATGGAACAGTATTGTGCAAAAGAGGTATGTTAAGGCTGAAGAAAACAAGTGTTACAAATACTCAAATTACTGTTATTGAGTAGTTTTTCCTCAGAAATTGTTTTAAAAATGTGTACTACTTTTCCTTGAGTACATTTTTAGTGCTTTGCTGGTACTTTTGCTCTACTACTTTCCTTCAACCTGCAGTCACTACTTAATTTTTTCTTGTCTATGGGGATTGGCTAGTAAAAAAATCAGTCCTGCGTTTTCATCCTAATCAAATAATAATAATTTTGCAATATAATGAACAATTTCAAGACATGTTTGGAAAGTGTCCAAGAAGATATCCAAAATCTCTACATGCAGTCACCCAAGAGACTTTAGTCTGTTTAAACTGTATGTCATTGATGAGAAGATGACACATGTCTACTGTATGATGACATTAAGGGCTTTATTTTAACAGTCTAGGCGCAAAGTCTAAAGCGCATGCCGCAAAAGCATTAAGGCTGTGTCCGAATCCACTTGTGCTATTTTAAGGATGGAAAAATACACTTTGTGCTGAAGCGCATGGTCTAACAGGGTTGTGCTTATTCTCTTAATGATATATGAGTGTGTTTTAATGTGCGTTAAACCAATCAGAGTCTCATCCCCCATTTCCTTGAAGAGTCAGTTGTGTCTTGCCATGGCGCATTTGCTATTTACATAGCAGACTTTGTAAGTGGAAAAACTGAAGACTTCACTAGCGAGAAAACAGTTAAACAGAGCATCTGCAGCGTGTGAATAAAGAATGAGCCTCCTCCATTCAGCCTCTTTACTTTCTCTTTACTTTTACTCTTTACTCCTTTACTTATTGTTGTTGTTGTTGTTATTATTGTTGTTATTATTATAATTATTGTTATTATTGTTATTATTATTATTATTGTTGTTGTTGTTGTTGTTATTATTGTTGTTGTTACTATTATTATTATTATTGTTATTATCATTATCATTATTATTATTATTATTATTATTATTATTATTATTATTAATATTATTGTTATTATTGTTGTTGTTGTTGTTGTTATTGTTGTTATTATTATTGTTATTATTATTATTATTATTATTATTATTATTATTATTATTATTATTATTATTATTAGAATTATGCTCATATAAACATTGTCATGCATATAAAATTAGGAAGCCAGTTCAAAGTAGGAATGTGTTTTGAGTAAAATGTCCATTTGTGTTTTGTTGTATAAGCTACCGAGGGCTTATATATGTGTCTTAAAATTTTCTTATGTGATTGTTATGATTTAGGGCATACTCACGCTAGGCACAGTTGTCTTGAACCATGCTTAGGCGCGATTGTCTCCCCTCCCCTCTCCCCCTCGGCCCCTACTCACATTGCATTTTTTGAGCCCGAGCATACTTATGTCATCGATGATGTGACTGTTCAGTTTAACAGAAGAGAAAAGCTTTTGCTCCTACAATGGAGATTGATGTTGTTGTATTGTTTTGTATTATTGTAAGTCATTTGATATGCAGTGACTGACAGTCAAGTCTTTTACTGAGCTGATCCACCACTTTTGACACTCATTAATGTTCATGAAATCCGCATGCTACATGTATTAGGAGGTTTGCTGAAGGTGCAGCTGGTGTGCTGCGAGGAGTTTGCGTCTTTACTAAACTTCGACAGTTCATGTTCATTGAAAAGTAGGAATGATTAATAAATCCTCATGAAACAGCTCCTTAAAAGTGACGCCATGTCTTCAGTTGTCACTCACACTACAAGCATACCGTGCCTAACCGAACTGCGCTCTGGCACAACTCTTCCATCTGGGCCATGGCCTTCTGTTTTGCAGACTTGTTTTTTGCAACCCAGGCTCATTCTGAAAACGTACCTCCACGGACGTTTCTGAAACCCGAAATACGTCCCGGCGGCACGTTTTTTTGCAGTTTTTGTTTTCACGAATCGGCCAGAGGTTGCTGTGTACGCTTTTTGAGATCTCAAATTTCCCTCGCAAGTGCCATTCACGCCTGCTGTTCTCGCGTAAATCCACCAGAGGCCGCTGTCGACTCACTTTTTGACAAACTTTCTGACTGACTGAGCGAACGATCGGCTGACCCACCCTCCCCCTTCCCTAAACCCAACCAATTTTATCGATTGACCAGCCCACCCACTTCCCTAAACCCAACCAACACGTTTCAAAAGCAATCCAAAAAACTAAAAGCCCTCGTCTGATTTATTTTTTTCATTTACCACATTCTCCGATTTTACCACATCCTCACCCTGCTATTCACCTGTTTGTTTTATATTTTGACTTCTGTTTGGGTCTTACCTGCTTTCTGAAACCGCTCTTCACCGGATTCGAAACCCCGTATACGTGGTCAACTCCTCTGTGCATCTCAAATCCGGCGATGTACGTGGCACGCTAACAGAATAAACTGGTTGCAGCCGGAATGCCGTCCATATGGAGGTAAGCGGTCGGTCAGCTGGTAAGTGCGAAAAGGAACGGCGTCACACACGCTACGTTCATTTAAAAAAAATGAAATGCAGCCATATCTCCGCCTACGTAATTTGCTGTCTCCAGAAACGTCCACTGGGCTACGTTTTCACAATGAGCTTGTGTTGGTTTCTTTATATATTATTTTTTTCTGTATTTAAATCATAAAAAAACAAAACAACTTTAGTTATATACTCATCAACGCCCTTTCCAGAGAACAGATAATAACCCTCAAGTGATTTTCCAGAGTTGGGCATAAAGCACATCAAATATAGCAATGAGAATCTCAAATATTTGTGCTGTTTGAGCTTCTGCTTGCTCAATGTTTATATGAAAATAAAAGCCTGAATTAAATATGTTCTTTATATAAATCAATCCTTTCTTTCCAGAACAATTGGATTAAACTTCTCAATTCAGATTGATTTCTTGTACAATCTTGTACAAGCCTCAGTTGTTGTGTAGTGGAGCAACACTCTGACTAAACATCATCCCCAATTGAGTTTTGAAACAAGACAGTGAGCAAATGATGACAGAATCTTCATCTTTATGTGAACTAACACTTAAAAACAACTAGAGATGACACCAACTCTACATTTTTTTTTTAATTTAATCAATTAGTCCAACCAATGTAAAAACAAATTTTCAGTCTCTTGAGTATTTTGCAGAAATAATCTCAGATTTTTGGGAATAAAATCAAAGACATTTTTGTGCAGATGCTCCCCCCCCCCTCCCCATTTTGTAGAATTTATTTTATTGTTTTGCTGTGAAAATATAGGCCTACACAAATGTATAGTAGTTTTTCGCCTGAAGAACCATTAATTTCTATCATTTTTATAAAGGAAACACTCTAAAGCCTGCTGTGTCATATTTAAAAATAATATAATAACAATAAAAATAACAACAACAACAAAATCAATGCTCCCTGTTTGTTGACTATTTGAACACATCGATGGAAATGATGCACAGCATGAACTCTTGTATAGAGCAGGGAAATGAGTATTGAACACGTCATGTTTTTTCCTTTGAATAATATTTCTAAAGGAGCTGTTGACATGAAATTGAACCAGATTTTGATGAAACCCAAACAATACAAACATAAAAATAAAACAAAACAAATCTGAAAAACTGAACCACTGAAATGTATTTAATATCTTATATAAAAGGCTTTTTTTGTTGATGGCAGCTCTCATATGGAGAATGAAGTCACATGAATTGTTATTCGTTATCAGGTGTTATTTTCTCACAGACTTCAACAGAGTGTAAAAATCTTGATGGCTCTGTGGCTCTCGTCTATCAAATCTGATCTTGAATTTGTATTTTCAATTGGATTCAAGTCAGGTGATTGGCTGGGCCATTCCACAGCTTTATTTTCTTTCTCTGAAAACATTTGGAGGTTTCCTCGGCTGTGTTTTGGATCACTGTCTTGCTGAAATGTCCACCCTGGTTTCATCTTCATCCTCCTGCTAATGTAGATATTGAACTGAAGCAGCTAATATTAATTTACAATGAGGAAGGGCAGAGCTTTGCTGAATAACTACTAAGAGATTTCAGCTGCTGTCTGGGCTTTCACTGCCTTTCTACACCTCCATTTCTTCATGTGTTCAATACTTTTTCCCTGTGCCGTTTCATTTTACTACACATAATTTCATTTGTAAACTAATTAGATTTGGGGGTTTTTTTCCATATATTGATACCAACATCCAGTGAAATTTTCAAGTCAAAAGCACCTTTAGAAATATTTTATTTGAGAAAATGTGTTCAATACTTATTTCCCCAACTGTAAATATATATATATATATATATATATATATATATATATATATATATATATATATATATATATATATATATATATATATATATATATATGTATATGTATATGTATGTATATGTATGTGTGTGTGCTGTGTGTGAGAAAGAAAAGGCTTGTGAGTATGAAAGTTTAGCATTCAATACAACTCATAACTTGGCTTAAAGTTAAAGATAGCTTAGTTCAAACAGGTTTTGAATGAGCGTTGCAATAACCTCACATTATGTGGACGTCGATAAGTGTGTATTGATAACTTGAGGCTTTGCACAAAAGTGTATTGTATTCGCCAATACTGTAATGTTTTTGAATGTAAAACTGCAGATTTTGAACGGTTAAAAAAAAAAAGATTGCAAATCTCCACAAAATAATGCAACATTGCTTGATTTTACATTAAATTCAGCGAAGTCCTGAAGGGTTCAGGGTTTTTTTTGCGCAGTTTTCTTTGTTCGGATGAGGTGCAGTTGCTGCAAACTCTTCATCTTGCCAGTAAAGCACATTCAAATGGAAACTGATAGACTGACCCAGCCTTCAGAAGTGCAGTCTACAGTTTATTTATGTGTGTGTGTGTGTGTTCAAGTGTGTGTGTGTGTGTGTGTGTGTGTGTGTGTGTGTGTGTGTGTGTGTGTGTGTGTGCGTGTGTGTGTGTGTGTGTGTGTGTGTGTGTGTGTGTGTGTGCTGTATATATAAAACATCTTAGAGCGCTTAGATTTTGGGGATCTTATTTATTTGTGCAAGTGCTCAGCTGTAGTGTGTGTGTGTGTGTGTGTGTGTGTGTTATGGAGAGACAGAGGCAGACCACTCTAATTGCGTCTCTCAGATGTGGCTCAGCTGTACGTGGGCAGAGTGCAGACTTTGCAGGCAGTTCCAGACAGTAGACATACCAGTGTGTGTGTGTGTGTGTAAGAAGGATGTTTTGCGCTTGGGCGTGGACAAGTGGAGAGAAAATATCCTTGCTGACCACGGCAATCCCACCCATACCACACCCTCTGAGGCCAAGAGCTGTCTCTCCTTCTGCCTCTTTCTGTCGGAAGATACGCTACACTCTTGATATCAGTAGATTATCAGAAAACACTTTACTGTAGAGTTCAATTTGTAATATATTTTTGGCAATAAAATTACCAAATCGAACTTTACCTTTGAAATGAATTAGGGATTATTTAGCTACATTTGAACATATGCAGATCCTTTCACTAACTTTGTTATTCAGCTTAAACTCTTAATACACTACACTGTAAAAAGGGATTAGTTACCTAAAGCGAGTAAACCAATTGCCTTAATAGCAAAAAATTTACTTTACAAAAATAATGTAAGTACCCATTGTAATATGGAACTGTTAAGCTAACCTAATTTTTTATTATTATGCTAATTGTATTCACTTTTTTTTAAATAAAAGTAAACTAATCACTTTATCCAATGCACATTTATTATATTTGTTTTTTTCCAGCTTATCTGTATCTAGCAAAAAGACAGTAACTAAAATAAATCTGCTCTTCCAGACTCCAGTGTGTCTTCTAAATTTAATACAGGCTCTAATTGTAGATTTTATAGACTTAATGAAGCACCAAATATGTAATATTGCAATAATTATAGTAGTTAATTGAAAACAGACGTGCTAAAATAGTCTGACACTGTAAAAAGGAATTAGTTGACTTTTAAAAAAAAAGTTAGTACAATAAGCATAATATTAAATGATTAAGTCCGTTAAATAGTTCCAAGTTACAATGGGTACTTACCATAGACTGTAAAATATAAGGACGTAGCATCCGTGACGTCACCCATAGGTTTCTGAAGAGCGCAAAAGAAGCTACAAGTAGGCGCGGCCAACCGTTGCCATTTTGTTCACGCGCCATCGCACCCACGGCAGGATACCAAACAAGGGCAAAGAGGCGGAGAGTGAGCGGAGCTCTAGACACCTGCTGGCACTTTGCTTAGACCTGGCAGACAGACTTTACTTTGGGAGAAACGCTTGATACTTCATTACCTGCGACTCGTTTGTGTTCTGACCACATGTGCTTGGCTGTACACTATATCAATAAAGTGTTTAGACTTTTAAAAACACTGTTGTAATTCACTGAGCCACTAAACATTGTTCTTATGACGTTTTTCTACAGGAGGATAACGCGAATTACTTCCAAACACTTCAGATATAGTGTGTGTTAGTACAGGACTATTGACGAAATCCAGCATAACAATGTATGACAACGCTTCAGATGACTGATCTAGAGCCTACAGCTAATCAATCTGTCACATTCTGGAGTGCTTTACGGGTCTAAAGAACATTATAAATGATAAATGATCTTAAATAAAACACACACATTTATAGAGATGGTGTATAAGTGTATAACTTTACTCACATGGGAAACGAGGCCACACGAATGGTTTGTGCGCACAATTAAGTGCACACAGCATCCCATATCATCTGATAATTGTAAGAAATAAGTCCAAAAGGCAGCTGACTGTGTAAAGCCACATAAAACAGAACAAAAAAACGATGAACATGCCGAGATCAGTGGCTAATCTGCCGGATTCAGCTGAGGTGAAGTGACGGCGACCAGCGAGACCTAGCTGTCACTCAAGTGGCCACGCCCTTAATTATGCAAACTTAATATAACCTAATATAAAGGAAATGGATGAGTTATAAAAAATTCTCCCCCTCACAGTTGTCATGGAGGGTAATAATAGCTATATGAACCCAAAATCGTTCTTTGTACCAGGCTGTAAACACCTTTTTTTCTGCTGTAAAGTTGGCCTTTCTAACAGTGGGCTCAATTGCAATTTGCTCTATTATTGAGCCAGGACTAGCGGAATTTTGATGAATTGCAGTTTCAGTTACTTCCGTATTGGCTTCCCGAGGGAAAGCATGAGGTTGCCGCTTGGTATTTACATTATTTTTGTAAAGTCAACTTTTTGCTATTAAGGCAATTGATTTACTCGCTTTAAGTAACTAATCATTTTTACAGTGAAGATTTTTGCTGCTTGTTCAAACTACACATTACTACTGGAATGTGCTGAAACGACACAATTCTGGAGATTTCTTCGGGAAAATTAATTGTTTTATGTTCAATCTACTTAAATTAGTTATGTTAACTTAGATTCGTGTTGGGACAACGTAAATGAATTGTATGTTCAACAGAAGAGAGAAACTCATCAAGGTTTGAAAGAAGTAAAGGGGTGAATAATTGATGACGGAATGTAAATTTATGGGAGAACTATCCATTTAAATAATGCTAACAAAATTGAATCAATACTGTAATACATTGCAACCAAATGCTGGGTTCCACACAATTCATTCGATATGTCCCAACACAAATTAAGTTAATTGGTTTTGACAAATTTTATAAAGCAATTAAGTTGTGCCAAAAAAATTCAAACTTGTTGTTTGAACAAGCAAAAAGATACACTTTACAAGAAGGTCCCATTATGTATTCAATTATTAAATTATTGAAAATGTATATAATTTTTTTATTTTATGGAAAGATATGAAAAAAGCAAGCTTACTGAATTTTACCGTGGTCTCCTACTTTAAATCTTTACACCACCTGCAGTTTTTACTCATTACCTTAAACCTTACAAATCTCATTTCAATGTACACAAACCCATCAGTCATGGAGATCTGTTGAAATCTTCACCATGGAGACGATCAATATTTGAAGACTTACTGATTGATCTGTACGCCATAGAGAATTTGTCAGAGTTAATCTTATCAGTACCGATTAAAGCCACCTTCATATGGTGTTTTGTGCGATGTTTAAAGAAGATAATACACATGTTTAATTTAAAATGACTAGTTGACGACAAGGAAAAATGGTCTGAATCACTCACACTCATTTTTAAAGTTCACAAAGGAAATGTTCATCTCTTAGCAATCTAATATTTATATTCGCCTGCTTCCCGTTCCAATTTCCTTCTCAGTTCTCCAGAGACGTTTGATTGAAGGAAATCTTGGAATTAATCAGCACACGTTTCTGTTTATTGTATTGCTTTCATGAAGCTATTACTCTTCTTGAACGCCATTACTCTTCTTTATTTATGTGTTCATTTATTGAGTGAAAACAACATAAATGTTTGATATGACAGACATAGTGAAAGACTTTCCACTTTTTCATTAAAATTTTTTGTAAAAAGACAAAATAATAAAAAATAAAGAATTAATAAATAAAATAAATTTTAAAATAAATATATAAATAATAAAATAATGATAAATAGCATGACTTAATAATAATAATAATAATAATAATAATAATAATAATAATAATAATAATAATAATAATAATAATAATAATAATAGTAGTAGTTGTAGTAATAGTAGTAGTAGTAAATAAACACTGCAGCTCTCACATGGTCACCCACTGAAGCAAAGCAGGGCTGCGCCTGGTCAGTACCTGGATGGGAGACCACATGGGAAAGATAGGTTGCTGCCTGTGGTGTTAGTGAGACCAGCAGGGGGCGCTCAACCTGTGGTCTGTGTGGGTCCTAATGCCCCAGTATAGTGAAGGGGACTTCGGATGGAACATTAAACCGAGATTCTGACTCTCTGTGGTCGTTAAATATCCCAGGATGTTTTTCAGAAAAGAGTAGTGGTTTATCCCCGGCATCCTGGCCAAATTTGCCAACTTTTTGCCAATATTTGGTAATATTATTGCTTCCGCTTACCAGTTGACCTCTTACCTCCATATGGACGGCTTTCCCGCTATTACCAGTTTGTTCAGTGGCTCGCCACATACCACAATGGATTTGAGACACAGAGAAAAGTTGACCGCAACGACAGATTCGAGTCTGGCGAACAACTGTTCCAGAAAGCAGATAAAACAAAAACAATAAAACAAACATGTACTTCTGGCTACATAATTCACGATCTCCAGAAATGTATATAGGGCTACGTTTTCAGAATGAGCCTGTGTTGCATTTTAAATAAGAAGTTTGAACAAACAGCAAACGTCATTTTTTGAGTGCAGTTTTAGTTTGGAAACACTGGTGTTCTTTTTCATTGCATACAGATTGAACAGCAGCCTTTTGTAAACTGAGTCCTGGCTATTCACAATCACTCTCACAATCATGCTCCTCTCATATAACCATTACACAACTGATGGACTGCACGTTCAGATGGTGGCAAAATATGTGCATAGCCTACACGATCTCACGTCAATTTGTAACTTTTTTATTTAGTGGCTAATTCATATGAATTTGTACAATTTCATTCCAACAATGTAGTACGATTTGCTCATCCCTCAATGTCCGTTGGGTTTAGGGGTGGGGTTGGGTGCCTTGGCTACCTATTTAAAATGGTTCATTTTCGTACGACTGAACTTGTACAAATTTGTATGAATTAACCACTAAAATGACAAAACGTAAAAAAGTTATGTTTCTTCGTGAGATCAGACGGGCATCTATTATGCGTTTTAGGCCGTTTGACAGTAAAGACGGCAATATAGACGAGGAGTGTTTTTATTTTAAACCGCTGTTTTAAAATTAAAACATACAAGTCTCAGTGAACTCTGTGGATAGTGTTAGTCAATTCTGGCCTTTTCTCACATTTTTTCAGTCTTGGTGATGAATTCAGTGAGATTTTATTATTTGTATTGAAAGCTTTGCTAAAATTGACACATTTAAATGTGGTGTCAAGATTTTCCTCTTTTCTGATTGAAAATTTTAAATATCTCTCTCTCATTTTTCTAGTACGTTTGCATTTAATATTTTGAATATCTCTCATTTTTCTAGTACGTTTGCATTTAATTATTTTTGACCTTTTCTGAAACTGTTAATTTTGATAATGATAACTGTAATGTGAATGGGCTGCTGACAAAAGGAGTGCAGATCCAAACGCAGGTTTATTAAACGAATGGTCAGGCAAGCAACAATCAACACAGGAGCAAACAGATGTATACGGGCAATCCAGAGTCGTGCGCTGCATTTAAAGTCCTTGTATTCAGTCTTTGACAGTCCTCCGGCTGTGTGTTTGCAATCAGTCAGGATCAGGAACCGGTGTGATTGTGTGTGGTGCATGACTGGAACTTGTAGTCCATATACCGGCGGATTTGTAGTCCTTATAGTGATTTGCATGTATACCAGTGATCTCCAAGCATAGATCACTGGTGATTGTGACAATAACACTGTAAAAATCATTGTAAGGCAATTTGCTGTAGAGCTTTTTAAGTTGAATCAACTTAAATAGAGTCAAGTAAAGTACTTGAGTTAAAAGTTGAGTCAACTTAAATAAGCTGTGCAGCAAGTTGCCTTAAAGTTTTAAGTGAGTCAGCTTTTTTTGACAGTGAATTAAAATCGGACCTCAGAGCCACATACAAAACCTTCTCTCTCTCTCTCACACACACACACACAAACACACACATAGAGAGAGAGGTATTATCACATCGCCATCCATCCATTCTATCTTACTGTGAAATCTAAAACATTTCACACCCACTTTATGCTAGCACATGCAAGACAAGCTCTCCTCCCGTTTGCCCATACAAACACTGCATACTAGTTCTGAGACTTTTATCCACCATTTCATCACGTAAATAACAATATAATGTACAGTACAATATAACATTAAGTTATTCTAAATTCAAAGGTTTCAGATTAATTTGCACATTATTATAATTTATTACACTTCTGTCTGGAATACTCGATTCTGATTGGTCTGTTGCGACATTTCATGGTATGTTATTGCCAGATAACAACCACTGAATAACACAGCCTCATTAGGAAACTTCGAATCACCGTCAGTAAATATGTTCCAAACACTTCCATCCACATTCATATGTATCTGCTTGTCTGTCACATCACATTTTCGACTGTTTTTGACAGTTTGTAGCCATCTTGTGAATGAATAATGTGGTTAGTATATGCTCCATTCAGCCAGTTTTGTTTCTGTCAGCTTTACGACGTTGATTGTATGGCAACATCTTATCACTTAATAATGCAGAAGTTAGTGTATACTCCATCAGCTGTTTTAGTTTCTGTCCAGCTTTGTGTTGTTGACTGTTTGGTGCCCTCTTTGCGTCTGAATAATGCGCAGGTTAGTGTATACTCCATCAGTTCCTCCAGAACTGTTTTTATTTCTGTCAGCTATTAAGGCTCAGAACAAATGTTTTTATGTATTGAGGCATGTAATAAGCTGTATAAACTACATCCAATACTGTAGTCCTGTCACAATAATCAATATATCGACTTATAATCAATATATCTGTTGCACAACAGATGGACATTAATCATTTTTGGTGATGCAATATATATCGCCCATACAGTAAAACCAATTCTAGCAACATTTTGCTGATTGCGCAACATGTCTATCTCTTTTAGAGGTGTCAGTGTCAGTATGGTAAAAAAACACTATAGTATTTACTATAAATTGCTGTAATATATTTTCATGAGTCTAGAAACATCATTGTGTCTATGAGAGTCTCCTCTGGGATATAGGAACAAGTCTGTGTGTGTATTTTTAGCTGAGTTTACATGAGAGGTTTTAGTCTTTATGAGTTGGAAATGGAAGCAGCAGCTGCCCATTGATGCTCATCTTGTGTTTCTGACTATACAGAGAGAGAGGAGCTTTCAAGCTTTCTGCTCACTCACATTTGTGGATTTCTCTTCAGGGGTCCGCATGAAGGCATCCATTTAAGTATAGTTCTTAAAACTCCAAATACAATTGACAAAAATGTCTACTTAAAGTTTCAGGCAGATAAGAGAAATTTTGGCTAACAGTTTATTTTAAGTCACAATTCACGCTATTAGCAAACAATTAACTAAGAGTGGTTTGGTTGGGTTTTTTGGGCCCCCTAATAGTAAATCGGGGGGCCCCAAATATGCGTGGGCCCTTAGAATCGTCTTAACTTAACCAAGTCAGGTTGCAACAGAGGTGAGGATCCAAATGCAGTTTATTAAGAGAATCATCAAGCAGACAAAGGTCAAAACAGGGGCAGACAGGAGAATGCAGATAATCCAAAAGCGTAGTCAGAGTACAGGCGAATGGTCAGGACAGGCAGCAAAACAACATAAACTGTAAAACAAATCATAGGATAAAACACGACATGGAAAACGCTTCGTTATGCTCACAGTTTACAAGACTCAGCAAAGATTGAGTTTAAACAAGGTGACTTTACATTCCTAGTAATCAGTCTATCATGCTGTGTGTGTAATCAGGGGAAATCAGAAACTGGTGTGTGAGTGCAAAACCTTCTGGGAGTGGTTTTTCATATAGTGGCAGACGTGTAGTTCTCCAGCGATCTACACAGGCTAGATCATCTCTGGGGCGCCACTGGAAAGTATAGGCCCCATGACAAAAGGTGTTACACTGGGGGGATGTGGACGAATGTCATGGAAGAAAGTGAAGAACGGCCGAGGGTGTGGTTGGGGTGTCGTGAATAAAAGTGAAGAGCGGGTGGGGGCATGCCGTGGATGTTTTTTTTGGGCCCCCTAATAGTAACTCTGGGGGCCTCAAAAGTGCATGGGCCCATATAGGTAGGTCTATGTTTTCAGAATGAGCCTGGGTTGCAAATTGTACTATATTTTTATATTACCTTAAATGCTTGTTAGTACACATTAGAGACAATAGAAACGATTATATAATTACATAAATATGACATGCATCACTTTCTTATGAACACTTGGCTAGTAAGTGTCTGAGTCTTACACATTCACTTTGCACTTATGTCCGTTATTTTAAAGTATATTATTTCCATAATAAGTATCCTGAAGTGTACTTCAAAGGGGACGACTATAATTGTTATTCATTAGATATTTAAATAACTTCCCATAGTCGCATTAAAGTTGGTGTGTGGGTGGGTTATGTTGTAATGTGGTTCAGTTATGTCACAGTTTTGGCTCAAATGTCATTGGAAATGCAGGCTG